>NC_072769.1:19858993-20161109 GCF_022539595.1 Amphiprion ocellaris | reverse complement strand
CGACATAGTATAGTAAGGCATTTTTTTTGCGCCAGAATTCATGATGTTTTTTTTTTCAAAGAAAACCTTTCTGGAGTGTTTTTCACGGCCTCCTTTACATTATTTCATCATATGGCACATTTTTACAACATGTTTGAAAAATCTCATTTTTTTTCGACATAGTATAGTAAGGCTTTTTTTTTGCGCCAAAATTCACAATGATTTTTTTTTCAAAGAAAACCTTCCTGGAGTGTTTTTCACGGCCTCCTCTACATTATTTCATCATATGGCATGTTTTTACAACATGTATGAAAAATCTCATTTTTTTTCGACATAGTATAGTAAGGCTTTTTTTTTTTGCGCCAGAATTCATGATGATTTTTTTTTCAAAGAAAACCTTTCTGGACTGTTTTTCACGGCCTCCTTTACATTATTTCATCATATGGCACATTTTTACAACATGTTTGAAAAATCTCATTTTTTTTCGACATAGTATAGTAAGGCATTTTTTTTGCGCCAGAATTCATGATGATTTTTTTTTCAAAGAAAACCTTTCTGGAGTGTTTTTCACGGCCTCCTCTACATTATTTCATCATATGGCATGTTTTTACAACATGTTTGAAAAATCGCATTTTTTTCGACATAGTATAGTAAGGCGTTTTTTTTGCGCCAGAATTTATGATGTTTTTTTTTTCAAAGAAAACCTTTCTGGAGTGTTTTTCACGGCCTTCTTTACATTATTTCATCATATGGCACATTTTTACAACATGTTTGAAAAATCTCATATTTTTTTCGACAGTATAGTAAGGCTTTTTTTTTTTGCGCCAAAAGTCATGATTTTTTTTCAAAGAAAACCTTTCTGTAGTGTTTTTCCACGGCCTCCTTTACATTATTTCATCATATGGCATGTTTTTACAACATGTTTGAAAAATCTCATTTTTTTTCGACATAGTATAGTAAGGCATTTTTTTTGCGCCAAAATTCACAATGATTTTTTTTTCAAAGAAAACCTTCCTGGAGTGTTTTTCACGGCCTCCTTTACATTATTTCATCATATGGCATGTTTTTACAACATGTTTGAAAAATCTCATTTTTTTTCGACATAGTATAGTAAGGCATTTTTAGCGCCAAAATTCATGATGAGTTTTTTTTTTCAAAGAAAACCTTTCTGGAGTGTTTTTCACGGCCTCCTTTACATTATTTCATCATATGGCATGTTTTTACAACATGTTTGAAAAATCTCATTTTTTTTCGACATAGTATAGTAAGGCTTTTTTTTTGCGCCAAAATTCACAATGATTTTTTTTCAAAGAAAACCTTCCTGGAGTGTTTTTCACGGCCTCCTTTACATTATTTCATCATATGGCATGTTTTTACAACATGTTTGAAAAATCTCATTTTTTTTCGACATAGTATAGTAAGGCATTTTTTTTGCGCCAAAATTCATGATGAGTTTTTTTTTTCAAAGAAAACCTTTCTGGAGTGTTTTTCACGGCCTTCTTTACATTATTTCATCATATGGCACATTTTTACAACATGTTTGAAAAATCAAATTTTTTTCGACATAGTATAGTAAGGCTTTTTTTTTTTGCGGCAAAAGTCATGATGATTTTTTTTCAAAGAAAACCTTTCTGGAGTATTTTTCACGGCCTCCTTTACATTATTTCATCATATGGCACGTTTTTACAACATGTTTGAAAAATCTCATTTTTTTTCGACATAGTATAGTAAGGCGTTTTTTTTGCGCCAAAATTCATGATGATTTTTTTTTCAAAGAAAACCTTCCTGGAGTGTTTTTCACGGCCTCCTTTACATTATTTCATCATATGGCACATTTTTACAACATGTTTGAAAAATCTCATTTTTTTCGACATAGTATAGTAAGGCATTTTTTTTGCGCCAGAATTCATGATGATTTTTTTCAAAGAAAACCTTTCTGTAGTGTTTTTCACGGCCTCCTTTACATTATTTCATCATATGGCATGTTTTTACAACATGTTTGAAAAATCTCATTTTTTTTCGACATAGTATAGTAAGGCATTTTTTTTGCGCCAAAATTCTTGATGATTTTTTTTTCAAAGAGAACCTTTCTGGAGTGTTTTTCACGGCCTCCTTTACATTATTTCATCATATGGCACGTTTTTACAACATGTTTGAAAAATCTCATTTTTTTTCGACATAGTATAGTAAGGCATTGTTTTTGCGCCAAAATTCACAATGATTTTTTTTTCAAAGAAAACCTTCCTGGAGTGTTTTTCACGGCCTCCTTTACATTATTTCATCATATGGCATGTTTTTACAACATGTTTGAAAAATCTCATTTTTTTTCGACATAGTATAGTAAGGCGTTTTTTTTGCGCCAAAATTCATGATGATTTTTTTTTCAAAGAAAACCTTCCTGGAGTGTTTTTCACGGCCTCCTTTACATTATTTCATCATATGGCATGTTTTTACAACATGTTTGAAAAATCTCATTTTTTTTCGACATAGTATAGTAAGGCTTTTTTTTTGCGCCAAAATTCATGATGATTTTTTTTCAAAGAAAACCTTCCTGGAGTGTTTTTCACGGCCTCCTTTACATTATTTCATCATATGGCATGTTTTTACAACATGTTTGAAAAATCTCATTTTTTTTCGACATAGTATAGTAAGGCATTTTTTTTGCGCCAAAATTCATGATGAGTTTTTTTTTTCAAAGAAAACCTTTCTGGAGTGTTTTTCACGGCCTTCTTTACATTATTTCATCATATGGCACATTTTTACAACATGTTTGAAAAATCAAATTTTTTTCGACATAGTATAGTAAGGCTTTTTTTTTTTGCGGCAAAAGTCATGATGATTTTTTTTCAAAGAAAACCTTTCTGGAGTATTTTTCACGGCCTCCTTTACATTATTTCATCATATGGCACGTTTTTACAACATGTTTGAAAAATCTCATTTTTTTTCGACATAGTATAGTAAGGGGTTTTTTTTGCGCTAGAATTCATGATGATTTTTTTTTCAAAGAAAACCTTCCTGGAGTGTTTTTCACGGCCTCCTTTACATTATTTCATCATATGGCACATTTTTACAACATGTTTGAAAAATCTCATTTTTTTTCGACATAGTATAGTAAGGCATTTTTTTTGCGCCAGAATTCATGATGATTTTTTTTCAAAGAAAACCTTTCTGGAGTGTTTTTCACGGCCTCCTTTACATTATTTCATCATATGGCACGTTTTTACAACATGTTTGAAAAATCTCATTTTTTTTCGACATAGTATAGTAAGGCATTTTTTTTGCGCCAAAATTCTTGATGATTTTTTTTTCAAAGAGAACCTTTCTGGAGTGTTTTTCACGGCCTCCTTTACATTATTTCATCATATGGCACGTTTTTACAACATGTTTGAAAAATCGCATTTTTTTCGACATAGTATAGTAAGGCGTTTTTTTTGCGCCAGAATTCATGATGTTTTTTTTTTCAAAGAAAACCTTTCTGAAGTGTTTTTCACGGCCTCCTTTACATTATTTCATCATATGGCACATTTTTACAACATGTTTGAAAAATCTCATTTTTTTTTGACATAGTATAGTAAGGCATTTTTTTTGCGCCAGAATTCATGATGATTTTTTTTTCAAAGAAAACCTTTCTGGAGTGTTTTTCCACGGCCTCCTTTACATTATTTCATCATATGGCATGTTTTTACAACATGTTTGAAAAATCTCATTTTTTTTCGACATAGTATAGTAAGGCATTTTTTTTGCGCCAAAATTCACAATGATTTTTTTTTCAAAGAAAACCTTCCTGGAGTGTTTTTCACGGCCTTCTTTACATTATTTCATCATATGGCACATTTTTACAACATGTTTGAAAAATCAAATTTTTTTCGACAGTATAGTAAGGCTTTTTTTTTGCGGCAAAAGTCATGATTTTTTTTCAAAGAAAACCTTTCTGGAGTGTTTTTGACGGCCTCCTCTACATTATTTCATCATATGGCATGTTTTTACAACATGTTTGAAAAATCTCATTTTTTTCGACATAGTATAGTAAGGCTTTTTTTTTGCGCCAGAATTCATGATGTTTTTTTTTTTTAAAGGAAACCTTTCTGGAGTGTTTTTCACGGCCTCCTTTACATTATTTCATCATATGGCACATTTTTACAACATGTTTGAAAAATCTCATTTTTTTTCGACATAGTATAGTAAGGCATTTTTTTTGCGCCAGAATTCATGATGATTTTTTTTTCAAAGAAAACCTTTCTGGAGTGTTTTTCACGGCCTCCTTTACATTATTTCATCATATGGCATGTTTTTACAACATGTTTGAAAAATCGCATTTTTTTTCGACATAGTATAGTAAGGCGTTTTTTTTGCGCCAGAATTCATGATGATTTTTTTTTCAAAGAAAACCTTTCTGGAGTGTTTTTCACGGCCTCCTTTACATTATTTCATCATATGGCACATTTTTACAACATGTTTGAAAAATCTCATTTTTTTTTCGACATAGTATACTATGGCGTTTTTTGCGCCAAAATTCATGATGATTTTTTTTTCAAAGAAAACCCTTTCTGGAGTGTTTTTCACGGCCTCCTCTACATTATTTCATCATATGGCACGTTTTTACAACATGTTGAAAAATCGTATTTTTTTTTTTTACATAGATTAAAAATAAGATTAAAAATTAAATAATTGTCCTTTTAACGTACCCTTTCAATGGATTAAATGTACGAACCAATAGGAAATACATGTGACAATGTGCATTGTATTTCATTTTCTTGCTTTAATTTGTTTTAATCTAGGCATTTCAAATCCTCTACAGTTGGGCCAGTTTTGGTTTGCTTCTCAAAAGCATGTTAAGCCTCAGGTGACACGTCTTTGTCCCACTGCAGGTCGCTGGTCGAAGCAGATCGTAGAGTCGGGATGCTTGGAGGAAAATGAGGTTCACCGGCTTTCACATGGAGATGCTGCTGTACAGTCTTTATTAATACCTGAAGTCCTGTCCTGCTCTGGAGACGTCATGTTGTTTCAGATTTGCTGTTGCGGTTCGGACCAACTGGAGCTCCACGATTACTGGTCACAGCAATAATGACAATAGTGATTCTTTTGAATGTTTCAAACAGAGTAGTATATAATAATAATTAATGATAATAATGAATCGTGTGTGTGAATGTGTATAGAGGCAGTGAAAAAAACAAGCAAAGAACATTTTGGATGTTCACAAGGAGTCATCGCTGTTACATTTTCAGATTAGTTTTTGAAGAGTTCTCTTTGGCTGCTCACTCTTCTGTAACCATTCAGGATTTAGCATAGATTGATCTAAATGTCAGCTACTTTTTTGTCCATCTGGGTCGGCCATTTCAAAAACAAAAGGACCAATGTGGACTTCGGTGAAGAAAAAGGGAATCTCCGTTTTGCAGTATTTTTTTTTGTATACTATGTTGAAAAAAAATGACATTTTTCAAACATGTTGTAAAAACGTGCCATATGATGAAATAATGTAAAGGAGGCCGTGAAAAACACTCCAGAAAGGTTTTCTTTGAAAAAAAAAAATCATCATGAATTTTGGCACAAAAACAGGAATTCTTCAAGGCGAAGATTGATCAGCTCTACAACAGCATCTACAGCAGCATCTCCATGTGAAAGCCAGCGAACCTCATTTTCCTCCAAGCATCCCGACTCTACGAACTGCTTCGACCAGCGACCTGCAGTGGGACAAAGACGTGTCACCTGAGGCTTAACATGCTTTTGAGAAGCAAACCAAAACTGGCCCAACTGTAGAGGATTTGAAATGCCTAGATAAAGACAAATTAAAGCAAGAAAATGAAATACAATGCACATTGTCATATGTATTTGCTTTTGGTTCGTGCATTTAATCTGTTGAAAGCGTACATTAAAAGGATAGTTTTACCTTAGCTGACATTTAAGTGACACTCTACATTATTATTTGACTCCAAACATTTACTGGACTGATTTAAATATTAAAATCACTCCTTTCTAATCTTCTGCTGTAAGTTCAAACCTGAGGCCTTAAATAGAGAAACACACAAGTATCTGTTTGAAGGAACTTCTGTAGAGTCCTGGTTCCAGAACATGATGATAGAATTATAGACAAACTTTAACAAAAGCTGCCTGAGAGTTTACAGGTTTTTATGTTGGATTTCTTCAGTAATTTAATGAGAATTATGAGCAAAAATCAAGTGTTCATTTGATGAACTTCATTTCCTAAAACATCCAGAATTGGAGCTCATATCTTTGGCAGCTGTAAAGTTTCTGCTCCTTCAAAGTTCACAACACAGTGAATGAATTCCTAAAACACTCTCAATGCTGGAGAGCGTTTGTGATGCTGAAGCAGTGACCAGTTTTTCTGTTTCTTCTCTGGAGATGCACAATGAGGGGCATCTGCAGCGACTGAGAAAGAGTCTCACCACATCCTGACATGAGGAAAAAGACTTTATTGAAGACTACAATGAGAAAAACTATCCAGACAGCAGATGGCATGCATTCAAGGTGAGCTCTGAACATTTGATCTGGAACAGGAATTCAATAACGGCAGCATGAGCTTCATTTCAGTCTGTAGCTGCTGAATTCATGGATGAATCATCTGGCACTAGAGAAGAAGACCATCAAACATCCATGTCAGCTGATGGAGGTCCAAGAGTCTCACCAAACAACCAACCTACAGAGTGAAGACCTCAAATCTGATTGGACGGCCTCCTATTCAGCCACATGTGAACAAATGCCTCTAAGTTGGTTTGTTTTCTAAAATAACATGACATGTTCAGGCGTTCTTTGTGTGAAAACTCAGAGATTTCAGGTATCAGAAGGTGGTTTTCAACTTTCTTTGTTAACTTTCTGCTTCAACTTTAAACTAAATTTCCTTCACTAGCCCAGCCCTCTGGACTTCCAGTAAGCTGTGTTCCTATTGGCTGTCCAGGTGGCTGCTTGGTGTTATCAGGAACACCTGAGCAGCTCAGTGTCTTCCTGCTTTATTTAGCTGCAGACAAACATTTCCTCTGCTTGTCTTCACCACTGAACCGGGTTTGGCTCCATTGCTTTAGTTTGTTCTTTAGGCATTGGCTTGCAGCTTCCAGCAGTAAAATCATTTTTAATGTGTTTCTTGGTGTGTTTTAGGCATTGTACTGGATAGTTGTCTTGGTAAATGTGGTTCTTTAGCCACAGTTAGCACATGGTGCTAATGTGTGCAATGATTAGTGGATTTGGTGCAGCTGAGTTGTGTCTTTATCTTGGCTGTAGTGAGTCTTTAGAGGTTTTTGGTCAGACACATTCTGTATTCTTGTTTGTGAACCAGCGTTGGTTGTCCAGAAGGTAAGAGTTCCTGTCCTGATTCTCTGTTCTCAGAGGTTCTCTGGTAGGCTGCAGGAGACTTTAGCGTTTGGGTTGTGCTAGTTTGGTTTTTGTACGGTTTCATTTGGACGACTATCTTGAGGCCCCTCCATGTGGTTTAGTGAGGTTTTCTGGAACAGTTCTACAAAGCAACCTGCAGCAGAAGAGACTTTGAGAGTTTTTAGGAAGTTCTGGAGACCAGACTTTAGAGCAGCAGAGACATTTGTCAGCAGTTTGAGCAGGAGAAGGTGAGCTTCAGAGTAGAAATTAGATGGAAACCTTCTTGACCCGTGTGGTGAGGTCCTGTACCAAGAGTTTGAGCAGGTTGTGAAGAGTCTGTAGTTCTTTGGTCTGAAAGCACAAGAAGAGTCGACTCATTAAAGGAGAAAACAGGAGATATTGTTGGTTCTTCTGTCGCTCTGCAGTTTCCTTAGACTAAATATCAAGTTTATATTTTAAATGATTTCCCATATGAGCCCAAGAAGACTTCAATAAACTCCCTCCATCCCCTGGACACAACATATTTTATTACCATGTTAAATCTTTTTTGAAATGTTTTTGCATTTTAAACCTGGTTTTAGTACAGTTTTTTTCTCTTTGCTTGTTTAGTTGTGTCATCTGTGTAAAAGGTGCTAAACAAATAAAGTTGAATTGATAAACTGAATAATTGACTAACTCATGATTGTGACAACAGAAGTATTTTCACTGTGATTTAAGGGTTTATTTCAGTTTTAAGGTTGGGGTTAAAATCTTGACAGAAAAAGAAGATTAAAGAAATAAACTACATAACAAAAAGCAATTAAATCAAAGGAAAAAATTTAATACAATAAAACTTTTAAAAAGTTTTATTATTTAAAAGTTTTTTTTAAATGTTTAATTATGGAAAATATTTTATCTAATTTTTAATATTTGTATTTTAAAAATTTAGTTTAATTTCATAATGACGTATTGTATCTTGTTTAATTATCTAATTCAATATTTTGTCTGTTTAATATAGTTAAACATTAAATACAATTAAATGATATTAAACAGACAAAATATTGAATTAGATAAACAAGATACAATACATGTCATTATGAAATTAAACAAAATTTTTAAAATACAAATATTAAAAATTACAGATAAAATATTTTCCATAATTACACATTTAAAAAATACTTTTAAACAAGAAGAATATTAAACATTTTAAAAAATGCAAAACATTTAATTACATTATTAAACATTTAAAAAGACAAAACATTGAATTAAAAAATTTAATGTTTGATTAGAAAGAAAATTACATCTTAAAGACAATAAAACTTCAAATAGGAATTAAACAAAAAATACAATGAATCATTAAAAAAGAAAATTAAACATTAAAAGGTGGTCAAACATTTAAAAAGAAAAACCTTAAAGATTTAATCGAAAAATTCAACATTGGGAAAGAAAAGGAAATTTTTCAAACAAGCAGATAAAACATTTGAAAAAACAACAATTAAACATTAAAAAGACAAAACATTTGGAAATCAAATCAGACATTAGAAAAGAATAAAAGGTGAGAAAAGAGCAAAACTAAACGTTTAAGAAGAATCAAACTAAACACAAAACATTTGAAAAGACACCAGTTAGACTTTAGAAGATCAAATTAAACAGAAGAGACAATAAAAGAATCAAAAAGAGCAATAACAGATAAAGTTCTTAAAGCGTTTTCTAGTCTGAAACGAAAACATCAAGTTGTTTCTCCAAACATTTCCTCTTTCTATGTTCTTGGTTTGATTGTGGATAGATTTACTAAGAACTCATTTCAGAAAACTGCTTTCCAGATAAAGTCTACTAGTAGTTAAAGGCATTTATCAAACTAATGTTACCTTCTGATCTCCACAAACTTTACTGTTCAGTGAAGAGAATCAAAGTTTGTTGAGGATTTCTAAAAAACCCACAGGTGAAGGTCTGAGAAGAACTCAGATGGATGGTCTAAATGTGAAATCAAGACTCATGGTCACAAGTTTTAAGGCTTCTGTTAACCAGAAAGTTCAAACTAACAGAGAAGTACTGAGAAACTTTTAAAACTTCAGCCCTCAGACTGTCTAAAGGTTCAAACTAACAGAGAACTACTCAGGAACTTAGAGGATTTCAGTCCTTGGACTGTCTGAAAGTTCAATCTAACAGAGAACTACTGTGGGACTTAGAAAATTTCAGCCCTCAGACTGTGAAAGCTCAGGTCCTGAGGACTCGGGAGGTCTGGAGGCTTGGAAAGTCTTGGAACTGAGGGTTCAACCCTCCAGCACAAAGGCTGAAGCCCAACCTCCTGAGAAAAATGGTCGAGTCGAGACTCGAGTTAAAAAAAAACTCGAAAACGACAAAAAATAGATGATAAATGCGCAAAAAAATGAGAAACTAGTATCTGAGCGTATAGCTCAGGGGATAAGAAGACAGACTACCAAGTGGAAGGTCGCTGGTTCAAGACCCGCCACTGGCACTTTTCTTTGTTCGTCTTTGTCAGGATTTTGATAAAATTTAAGAAGTGTCTGGTCTTGAACCAGCGACCTGCAGCTCCATAGGCAAATCCTTAACTCACTGAGCTACAGATCAGATGAAAAGAAATAATTTCGTCGTCCCTTTGGCATCGTAGTTCCTGAAGTCACCACATGGGTGGAGCCAAGGCGGAGTCTGGGTGGAGTCAGGGCGGAGAGTAGGCGGGGAGGTGGGTGGTGGCCTCCCCCCTCTACTCCCCCACCTCCCCCCACCACCCACCACACCTTCCCCCGCCCGACGAGTTGTTCGAGTCGCCACGAGTTCTTCGAGTCGCCACGAGTTCTTCGAGTCTCGACAGGTTTTCCCGAGATTCTGGAGTTTCCACCAGGTCGGAGGCAGAACAAGTTGTCATGAAGAGGTGTTGAAGTCAGCCAGGATGGACTGACTTTTTACAGCGACTCGAAGCAAGATTAGTCTCTTAAAAACCAAATAATAAATTGGATTAGTCAAGAGCTTTAAATTTCTTACTTTGTCATATTTTAAATATGACAAAAAAAATGTAAATATAAAGCGTTTTGAGACAATTTGACCTGTAATTGGCATTATATAAATAAAATTGAATTCAAATTCTATGTATCTTGTAATGTTGGAATAATTCAGCCATATATGTTGGTAAACACATTTTCTTTGTCCATTAATCTGTTGATTGTTTTCTCCAGTAATTCATTTCTTGTTTCGGTTTATAAAATGTATACCCAAATATATTCAGTTTACTGTCATAAAAAACTAAAAGATTCATGATGCAGGAATCAGGCAGTTTTTCACTTTATAATCTTAGTTTAGTCAGAAAGATAGTTGATAATGTGTGAATTGTTGCAGCTTGTGAGCCGTAAAAGGTTTTAATCTTTTGGGCTGATTGTCAGAAAACATTTAGAAACAAACATCAACAAAACACTCAAAGATTTGAACATCATTTGCATGACAATGTCTAATTAAAGGACATTTTTTTCCAACGTAAATGTGTGATATTCATCCTCTGGAGCTTTCTCTTCACATCGTCTTCCACCTGGACTGGTTTGGTCGGGAGCATGTGCAACAAACATTTGAAAAACTGCACTTTAACATCAATGAATGACACTGAAGTTTAATCTCTACATAAATGAGACTGAGTCTGGATGTGCTGCTCTGTCATTAACTCCTAAGTTTAGGGAAAGTTCAAACAAAAGAGGACAGTTCAGATAAGACTTGAGAATGAGCTTATTTTGAACAAACATCTCAGACTTTCTGAGCTTCAGCACCTCTAGCAAGATATTTTAACAACAAGCAACTCAAGAGATCCAGAAGTTGGAGAGAGTTAGCTTTAGCTGAGCCAAAGAACATGTGGGACGCTAACCTAGCAAACATTTCAGACTTTTCTCTGTGAATTCTGAGAAATAATTTCCTATTTAATGACAGAGCTACACATCTTAACTCAGTCTCATTAAAACAGACTCTAATTCAGTGTCATCCATCCATATTAAAGTACAGTTACCCAAAATGTTTGCTGCATGAGCTCCAACAAAACCTGTCCAGGTAGAAGGCCACTTTGACAAACAGGAAGTGGATGATTCCAAGCAGATTTATAGAAGGGGGAACCGGACTGTACTAAGTGTGGTCGAGTATAGAGGGGTGTTTTGTGGGTTTTTAAGGCTGATAATGATTATTAGTGGATTTGGAGTAGACATTCATTTGCAGTAAATGAAAGTATTTAAAATCTTGGAGTTAAACTTAGAAGAACACAAACTCTAACAGAAAACTTTGTTGATACATTTTTGTTTTGTTTACAGATGTTAAAGAAAACCTTACCATAGTGATTTTCACGGCCTCCTTTACATTATGTCATCATATGGCACCTTTTTACAACATGTTAAAAAAATAGTATTTTTTTTGACATAGTATACTATATTGAAAAATGTCATTTTTCAACATATTGTGAATACATGCCATATGATGAAATAATGTAAAGCAGGCTGTGAAAAAGACTCCAGAAAGGTTTTCTTTGAAAAAAAAAATCATCATGAATTTTGGCGCAAAAAAACGCCAAAGTATACTATGTCAAAAAAAAATGGGATTTTTCAACACGTTGTAAAAACGTGCCATATGATGACATAATGTAAAGGAGGCCGTGAAAAACACTATGGTAAGGTTTTCTTTAACATCTGTAAACAAAACAAAAATGTATCAACAAAATTTTCTGTTAGAGTTTGTGTTCTTCTAAGTTTAACTCCAAGATTTTAAATACTTTCATTTACTGCAAATGAATGTCTACTCCAAATCCACTAATAATCATTATCAGCCTTAAAAACCCACAAAACACCCCTCTATACTCGACCACACTTAGTACAGTCCGGTTCCCCCTTCTATAAATCTGCTTGGAATCGTCCACTTCCTGTTTGTCAAAGTGGCCTTCCACCTGGACAGGTTTTGTTGGAGCTCATGCAGCAAACATTTTGGGTAACTGTACTTTAATATGGATGGATGACACTGAATTAGAGTCTGTTTTAATGAGACTGAGTTAAGATGTGTAGCTCTGTCATTAAATAGGAAATTATTTCTCAGAATTCACAGAGAAAAGTCTGAAATGTTTGCTAGGTTAGCGTCCCACATGTTCTTTGGCTCAGCTAAAGCTAACTCTCTCCAACTTCTGGATCTCTTGAGTTGCTTGTTGTTAAAATATCTTGCTAGAGGTGCTGAAGCTCAGAAAGTCTGAGATGTTTGTTCAAAATAAGCTCATTCTCACGTCTTATCTGAACTGTCCTCTTTTGTTTGAACTTTCCCTAAACTTAGGAGTTAATGACAGAGCAGCACATCCAGACTCAGTCTCATTTATGTAGAGATTAAACTTCAGTGTCATTCATTGATGTTAAAGTGCAGTTTTTCAAATGTTTGTTGCACATGCTCCCGACCAAACCAGTCCAGGTGGAAGACGATGTGAAGAGAAAGCTCCAGAGGATGAATATCACACATTTACGTTGGAAAAAAATGTCCTTTAATTAGACATTGTCATGCAAATGATGTTCAAATCTTTGAGTGTTTTGTTGATGTTTGTTTCTAAATGTTTTCTGACAATCAGCCCAAAAGATTAAAACCTTTTACGGCTCACAAGCTGCAACAATTCACACATTATCAACTATCTTTCTGACTAAACTAAGATTAAAAAGTGAAAAACTGCCTGATTCCTGCATCATGAATCTTTTAGTTTTTTATGACAGTAAACTGAATATATTTGGGTATACATTTTATAAACCGGAACAAGAAATGAATTACTGGAGAAAACAATCAACAGATTAATGGACAAAGAAAATGTGTTTACCAACATATATGGCTGAATTATTCCAACATTACAAGATACATAGAATTTGAATTCAATTTTATTTATATAATGCCAATTACAGGTCAAATTGTCTCAAAACGCTTTATATTTACATTTTTTTTGTCATATTTAAAATATGACAAAGTAAGAAATTTAAAGCTCTTGACTAATCCAATTTATTATTTGGTTTTTAAGAGACTAATCTTGCTTCTAGTCGCTGTAAAAAGTCAGTCCATCCTGGCCGACTTCAACACCTCTTCATGACAACTTGTTCTGCCTCCGACCTGGTGGAAACTCCAGAATCTCGGGAAAACCTGTCGAGACTCGAAGAACTCGTGGCGACTCGAAGAACTCGTGGCGACTCGAACAACTCGTCGGGCGGGGGAAGGTATGGTGGGTGGTGGGGGGAGGTGGGGGAGTAGAGGGGGGAGGCCGCCACCCACCTCCCCGCCTACTCTCCGCCCTGACTCCACCCAGACTCCGCCTTGGCTCCACCCATGTGGTGACTTCAGGAACTACGATGCCAAAGGGACGACGAACTTATTTCTTTTCATCTGATCTGTAGCTCAGTGAGTTAAGGATTTGCCTATGGAGCTGCAGGTCGCTGGTTCAAGACCAGACACTTCTTAAATTTTATCAAAATCTTGACAAAGACGAACAAAGAAAAGTGCCAGTGGCGGGTCTTGAACCAGCGACCTTCCACTTGGTAGTCTGTCTTCTTATCCCCTGAGCTATACGCTCAGATACTAATTTCTCATTTTTTTGCGCATTTATCATCTATTTTTTGTCGTTTTCGAGTTTTTTTTTAATTCGAGTCTCGACTCGACCGCTTTTCTCAGGAGGTTGGGCTTCAGCCTTTGTGCTGGAGGGTTAAACCCTCAGTTCCAAGACTTTCCAAGCCTCCAGACCTCCCGAGTCCTCAGGACCTGAGCTTTCACACAGTCTGAGGGCTGAAATTTTCGAAGTCCCACAGTAGTTCTCTGTTAGATTGAACTTTCAGACAGTCCAAGGACTGAAATCCTCTAAGTTCCTGAGTAGTTCTCTGTTAGTTTGAACCTTCAGACAGTCTGAGGGCTGAAATTTTCTAAGTCCCACAGTAGATCTCTGTTAGATCGAACTTTCAGACAGTCCAAGGACTGAAATCCTCTAAGTTCCTGAGTAGTTCTGTGTTAGTTTGAACCTTTAGACAGTCTGAGGGCTGAAGTTTTAAAAGTTTCTCAGTACTTCTCTGTTAGTTTGAACCTTCAGACTGTCTGAGGACTGAAATTTTAAAAGTTTCTCAGTACTTCTCTGTTAGTTTGAACTTTCTGGTTAACAGAAGCCTTAAAACTTGTGACCATGAGTCTTGATTTCACATTTAGACCATCCATCTGAGTTCTTCTCAGACCTTCACCTGTGGGTTTTTTAGAAATCCTCAACAAACTTTGATTCTCTTCACTGAACAGTAAAGTTTGTGGAGATCAGAAGGTAACATTAGTTTGACAAATGCCTTCAACCACTAGTAGACTTTATCTGGAAAGCAGTTTTCTGCAATGAGTTCTTAGTAAATCTATCCACAATCAAACCAAGAACATAGAAAGAGGAAATGTTTGGAGAAACAACTTGATGTTTTCGTTTCAGACTAGAAAACGCTTCAAGAACTTTATCTGTTTTTGCTCTTTTTGATTGTATTTAATGTTTAACTATATTAAACAGACAAAATATTGAATTAGATAATTAAACAAGATACAATACATGTCATTATGAAATTAAACAAAATTTTTAAAATACAAATATTAAAAATTACAGATAAAATATTTTCCATAATTACACATTTTTAAAAAAAACCTTTAAATAATAAAACTTTTTAAAAGTTTTATTGTATTAAATTTTTTCCTTTGATTTAATTGCTTTTTGTTATGTAGTTTATTTCTTTAATCTTCTTTTTCTGTCAAGATTTTAACCCCAACCTTAAAACTGAAATAAACCCTTAAATCACAATGAAAATACTTCTGTTGTCACAATCATGAGTTAGTCAGTTATTCAGTTTATCAATTCAACTTTATTTGTTTAGCACCTTTCACACAGATGACACAACTAAACAAGCAAAGAGAAAAAAAAAACTATACTAAAACTATGATTAAAATGCAAAAACATTTCAAAAAAGATTTAACATGGTAATAAAATATGTTGTGTCCAGGGGATGGAGGGAGTTTATTGAAGTCTTCTTGGGCTCATATGGGAAATCATTTAAAATATAAACTTGATATTCAGTCTAAGGAAACTGCAGAGCGACAGAAGAACCAACAATATCTCCTGTTTTCTCCTTTAATGAGTCGACTCTTCTTGTGCTTTCAGACCACAGAACTACAGACTCTTCACAACCTGCTCAAACTCTTGGTACAGGACCTCACCACACGGGTCAAGAAGGTTTCCGTCTCATTTCTACTCTGAAGCTCACCTTCTCCTGCTCAAACTGCTGACAAATGTTTCTGCTGCTCTAAAGTCTGGTCTCCAGAACTTCCTAAAAACTCTCAAAGTCTCTTCTGCTGCAGGTTGCTTTGTAGAACTGTTCCAGAAAACCTCACTAAACCACATGGAGGGGCCTCAAGATAGTCGTCCAAATGAAACCATACAAAAACCAAACTAGCACAACCCAAACACTAAAGTCTCCTGCAGCCTACCAGAGAACCTCTGAGAACAGAGAATCAGGACAGGAACTCTTACCTTCTGGACAACCAACGCTGGTTCACAAACAAGAATACAGAATGTATCTGACCAAAAACCTCTAAAGACTCACTACAGCCAAGATAAAGACACAACTCAGCTGCACCAAATCCACTAATCACTGCAAACACTAGCACCATGTGCTAACTGTGGCTAAAGAACCACATTTACCAAGACAACTATCCAGTACAAAGCCCTAAAACACACCAAGAAACACATTAAAGACGATTTTACTGCTGGAAGCTGCAAGCCAATGCCTAAAGAACAAACTAAAGCAATGGAGCCAAACCCGGTTCAGTGGTGAACAGAAGCAGAGGAAATGTTTGTCTGCAGCTAAATAAAGCAGGAAGACACTGAGCTGCTCAGGTGTTCCTGATAACACCAAGCAGCCACCCGGACAGCCAATAGGAACACAGCTTACTGGAAGTCCAGAGGGCTGGGTTAGTGAAGGAAATTTAGTTTAAAGTTGAAGCAGAAAGTTAACAAAGTTGAAAACCACCTTCTGATACCTGAAATCTCTGAGTTTTCACACAAAGAACGCCTGAACATGTCATGTTATTTTAGAAAACAAACCAACTTAGAGGCAGTCTATCCCAGCTGACTCAGGTGAAGGCAGGGGACACCCTAGACAGGTCACCAGTCTGTCGCAGGGCCACATACAGAGACAAACAATCACTCTCACATTCACACCTACGGGCAATTTAGAATGATCAATTAACCTCAGCATATTTTTGGACTGTGGGAGAAAGCCGGAGTACCCGGAGAAAACCCACGCATGCACAGAGAGAACATGCAAACTCCATGCAGAAAGATCCCGGGAAAGCCGGGACGCGAACTAGGGATCTTCTCGCTGCAAGGCGAAAGTGCTAACCACTACGCCACTGTGCAGCCCTATTCAAGAGTCTTAATTGGAATATGTCTAACATGAATCTTTTTGTATTGTGCTGATAAACAACAATAACCCGACTTTCAGATAATATTTGTTGTCTGTGATTGTGAGACTAAATTCCTCCACATTCTGGAACTGGACTGAATTTCCCAAAATGGAAACATGGACAGAATTTAACACTCATGTATCCATGGCAACGCTAACGTTTCTGCTTCTTACCAAAGTTCACAACACAAGTAAAGATTTTAATGTAAAACTTCAGGGATGACTGCTGACCATAAGTATTCTGATCAATACTTCATGATCAATATCAGGACAGATGTTACAACTCCAGCTGTTGCATTAGACTGCAGTTATTCACAGAGAAATTAAAACATCACATTCCTCATAAAAACTAGATGGGACTTTTATTAAATAAAGTGTTGGTGAATAAACAGTGTAAAAAGTGCAAAGCAGCTCAAATTAAATCAGGAGATGTGAGACTTCCACAGCATGGATCACCATCTGCTGTGTTGATTCATAGCTGAATGTCAGAATGAACTGAGCTAGAAAAGCTGCTTTGAGCTGCAACATTACGGTCTGACAATCCAACACCATCACAGTTTTCATCTGGTTGTTTTGCTCCAACATGCTGTGAAGTTCAGTTTTTACCTGAATCAATACAGAGATTCTATTTCCAACTAAGACTGGAATAAAAATTAGAATGTTAAGAGGTTATTAATGCAACTAAATCCTTTCAGATGGAAGGATTTACTTCTAAGTTCTAATTCAACTTTCAGCTGGAGCACATTGCATTCACAAAGAAAAACAGTGATACCTTCATAGCAACATTTAATAAACCTAAAGCTTCCCTGTTGGCTCATTGGTGGAGTTTGTTACTGAGCATCTGAACCTTAAATCCAGTGAGACGACCATCTTCAGTCGAGGCCAGTCAGAGAACTTCAAGACCTTCCATCAGCTGGACCAGATGTGGCATCATCTCCCTCTAAACATCTGGATGACAGGAGAAAAGACAGAAATCAAACACAGATAACAGAAGTACAATTTATTCACTTTCATCATTTTATAAAAGTAGCATGAACTTTATTAAAACTTGACAACATCAGTAATGGAAGTAAATGTTTTTATCTCATGTTGAAGCTAAATTTAAAGTCAATTTTAATGACAGTTTATCCTGAGAGGAGTGAGAATGGAGCTTTTCTTTCCTTTTTAGAATATTCCCTCAACATATTCTGTTTATTATTGGCTTTAGAAGCATTTTTCTTTATTTATTTTTACATACCTCAGAATGATACACTTTGCTGGTTTACAGATAATTTCATGTACAATGACAATAAAGATGTTCTATTATAACATATTTTGCTAAAACAACAACTGCAAACCTTCTCAACCATCTCTCAGGCTGCAAAATTCCAACTGCGACCAAGAATTATCTGATGTAGTTATTATTATAATCTTTACTGAACCAGCCCTGGAATTAATAAAAATCTGTATATGGATATGATTTTCTCTCTTCAAGTGGATAAAAAAAATGCTCTCCCTTAAAAAACAAAAAAAAACTGCATCCAATAAAGTAAATCTCTTCTGCGCTGCACACATACTACACTTTTGTATGACTCTGGATGTCAGAGTAAAGGCAGACAGATCCACCAATCAGCCACAACATTCTGACCACTGACAGCTGAAGAGAACAGCATCCATCATCTTGTTCTAATGCAACGTTCTGCTGGGAAACCTTGACATTCATGTGGATGTTTGACATGTACCACCACCTAAACACTGCAGGACAAACAACCCCCTAGTCTCCATGGCAACAGCAGTCCTTGATGCCAGCTGCCTCCCTCAGCCAGACAAACTCAAACTGCTCAGGAGTGGTCCGAGGAACACGACAGAGCTAAGCTGTTCACCTGGGTTCCACACTCCCAACATCCAGATCTGATGGAGCATCTGTGGGATGGTCCAGGATCAGCCTGGTCTAGGTAGGATCCACCCTGCAACCCACAGGATCCACAGAATCCACAGGACATCCCCAGAGGTTCTGATGAACCACTGGGTCAGAGGAGTTTTAGCATCATAAAGGGACCAACACAGTGTTAGTCAGGTGGTCAGAATGTTATACTGTTATATTGTCATGCTGATTATATGATCAGTAAATGTTACCATCAATTATAACTTCCACATTGATCAGGAAAAAACAAACTATCAGTTCATTCAGAAACTGTGGGGTTAAACCTAAAAACACAGACCTCAACAGCAGTTTGTTTCAAAGCAGAACACCAGCTGGTTTTCACTAAAGAAGCTTTCAGAGCAACAATTAAATGACAGTTTTGTTCTCATTAAGTTCAGAGTCAGCCAAAATAATGTACACACATCAGGAAAAGAAAAACTTTTATAAATATTTCATTTGTATAATTACTTCTATACATATGATTCATCTTTCTAAGTTTGATCAAATCACGATAACTATGTGTCCTGTTGTACGATGTTTTCCCAACAGATGGCGCTACCCTCATGAATGGAGCATCAACAAGTGACGTCTACAACACAACAGAAATGTCTGGAAGCCAGTGGCCACCACTTTGAGCACCTCTTGTAATTGTAGAGGCCAAAGATAACTTTTACTAATCTCTTGATGTCTGAATAAATTTGATATTGAAGTATTTATGCAAGTTTTTCTTTTCCTGATGTGTGTAAACATTATTTTGGCTGACTCTGTATAATGGGTTTCTGACAGGTCACCAGGCAACGTCTTTTTATAATAATGACAAACATACCTGCATTCTACAGGAGTGATTTTCCTCATGTGCAGGTAAAGATGTGTGAGGAGCTTAGAGATGACAGGAGCAGGAGTCATCCTCACTAATTCAGCTTCCACCTAGAAACAAAAAGACCACAAACAAACACACTGATATACTCTCAAATGTTCAACCTCACAGCCTCAAAATATCTGTTTAGGAAGTGTTGTGTTTCTAAATTCTGCTGAAAGCATTGACAGACATTCTCTTACAAGGTTGTGTAAAAAGCAGCCTGTCCTCTGAGCTACTGAGAAATCTTCCTGAACAAAGTTTCTATGTGTAAATCAGCTCAACAAAAACTAAAGCCTCAGTCAGAGATAACAGGTATCGCAAATTATAAAGAACTTTCTTTGTTAACTCAGACTTTCTGCTTCAATCTCACATAAAAAGGGGAGTTTAACTCATCAGGTGACTGAAAATGAATGGCTTGTGCAGTTCTAGATACAAAAGTAGGATGTGTCAACTCATGTTTTACTACAAATACATACAGTAATAAATAAATACATGGCTGGTTGTTAGTTTATTCACTATTAATGTCATTTCATATACTGGATTGAACTTGAGCAGTGGAAGAGAGAAGGAATTTAATGAAATTATGGAGATTCAGAGAGGTAACGTTGCGCAATGTTAAGTTAAGCGTGGTTTAATTCAAACCAGCTGAATGTTAAACTTCAGTGCAGCTCAACGGGTTTCAGTTAACCTTAAAGTAAAATAACTTTTTTAAAAGCTAAAATACACAGCAGAGAACTACAGGTTGAGAAGGTCATTCTAATAATGAGGTCAGTTGCGGCAGCAACTAACACAGGTGTTCAGCGGTAAGTTAGCCACCTGTGTTAATTAGCCCGCTAGCTAACTTAGCCGCTTAGCTAGCTAACGCGTCCGGACCAACTGCTCAAACACGACAAAACACAACTCTTCACAAGTCGCTGACTTCAAGTACAACAAAATAACGCTACAGGTTAGAAGAAGATCAGTGAGGCTAATCAGAAAAAAAGGCTTCAGTTTGCTAGGTAGCATAAAGATTGGACTCTGGAGCAATGAAAGAAGGTCATGTGGTCTGATGAGTCCAGATTTACCCTGTTCCAAAGTGATGGGAGCATCAGGGTAAGAAGAGAGGAGGATGAAGTGATGCACTCATCATGTCTAGTGTCTACCAGCCTGTGGGGGTTTAGGGTTATGATCTGGGGTTGGTCAGATTCAGCAACATTATGTTCCCAAAGAATGAGGTCAGCTGACTACCTGAATATACTGAATGACCAGGTCTTTCCATCAATGGAGTTTTTCTTCTCTGATGACATGGACATGTTCCAAGATGACGATGCCAGGATTCATGGGGCTCACATTGTGAATGAGTGAATCAGGGAGCATGAGACGTCATTTTCACACATGGATTGGCCTCCACACAGTCCACACCTCAGCCCCATTGAGAAGACTTTGTTCAGCGGTTCGACTCTCCCATCATCAATATAAGATCTTAGTAGAAAATGAATGCAACTCTGGACAGAAATAAATGCTGTGACATTGCAGAAGCTTATTGAAACAATGCCACAGTGAATGTGTGTCATTCTCAAAGCTAAAGGTGGGCCAATGAGACATTAGAGTGTGCAACTATTTTTTTCCAACAGTAGTGTATGTTTGACGTGTCTCAAAAATGACCTGAGTAGGCATTAAATACCACTACTTCAAGGGAACTGAAATGCCACATAGTCACCTTGAAGCTTTTAGAAGCAGCATTAGATTTCACTTGGACATGTGTTTGTTGTCCACTTGATGCAAGTTTACTCTCCTTACAAGTTGTTGCAGGTCTCTACAAAGATTGTATCAGGAAGAACTTCACTAACTCATGGAAACACGTTAGCTGGCTGCTGGATAAACTCTCTCTGAAGCTCCAGAGCTGAGGGAAGCTCCAGATTTGGCTGGTAATCCTCTGTACACTAATCACTACAAACTCCTTTTGCATTTTACATTTGATGCATTGTTGGAAAATATTAATATAGCAAATAAGTGAAAATGTTTCAGATAAAGTGTAGAAGTTTGCTTTCCATAGCAAAGCCTTGTGCGCCACCACCACCTAAACTTTCACCTTAAGATTGTTCTTTTATTACCATTATGAGCTATTTTTGAACTAATGATTGTAGATATGAGAGTGTATCACATCCACAAAGCAGTCAAAACCTTTTACTCTATAAATGAAAACAGACACCAAGTTTTTAAAAATCTATTTCATGAGATTTAATTGCTTAACACATTCGTTGATGTCATTTAGAAAACAGTTGATCTTTAGTGAGACAGCAGAGGCACTGGGTGGCTTGATTACCCAAAAACGAATTTTATCTACTTTTACAGTGACAACTTTACATTTCCACAATAAATTACTTGTACTTGTAGAAACCTTCTCCTGTCTTCTTGCCAAGTTTGCCCTCTGCAACCAACTTGTCCATCAATTCACTTGGGGCAAAGAGTGTGTTGTCAGGATCCATTTCTCTCCAACCTACAGGAAAATAAACTACAGGTTAATACCTCACCTTATTTAGTGGCTTTGTTTTTAAATTAAAGCCATATCCTTTTATATACTCTATAAGCACTTTTACTCACCATCCATGATGAACTTTATTGTGTCTAGTCCGATGTAGTCAGAGAGCTCAAAGGGTCCCATGGGATAACCAACGCCAAGTTTCATCGCGATGTCAATGTCTTCTTTGGATCCATGACCTGAGGAAGAACACCATGCAAAGCTACAGGCATCCATCAAAAACTGGAAAATAATATTAAAGGGCACAAATCCACGGTTACATACCTCTCTCATACAACCGGATGGCCTCATATAGGTAAGGAACAAACAGACGGTTTACGATGAACCCGGGGGTATCCTGAATAAAGACATGATGGATACACACTGATGAGAGAAAGCATGACCACTCCTGCATCTTTTTCTTCATGTGTCACCAGAACAGCTCTAAACAGACCTCCCAAGTACCCTGGAGTATCTTTACAAAGACTTGAAAATATAGTTTCAGAGATGAATGAGATCCAGTCATCTAGACCTAGGAATTTGGCCATTTGTCCCACATGTAACACACTGACTACAAGAAGAGACTGCTCACTTACAGTCTGCTGCAGGGGTCACCAACTATATTTGTCAGAGGGCCAGAATTTTACCGGACAGTCACCTTGGGGGCCGGACCCTCAAACAAAAATTAAATAAAAATCAAATTTTGGCATAACATTATTATTTGATGTTTATTGTTTATATTTTTTTTCCCATTTCATTACAAAACTGAAGGCATTTTTAGCCTTTATGAGTCAGGCTCCTATCACCTATACCACAGTCAACCACCAGGAGTGATAGAGATATTTTGCCTCAACTCAATTAAGTCAACTTTATTTATAGAGCACTTGAAAAACAAACACCGCGGAAGTGAAAGGAAAAGGCCTCTTAACACAGGTAAAATGGCACTCTCAAAGGCCATGAAACGAAAAGTTGATGTGGAAAACAGATCCTCTAATCATGACTGGAGTGAAAAGTATGCATTTATCATGCCAACCTTCTGAAATGCGTCACCTGTATGCCTCATTTGCAACGAAACTGTTGCTGTTGCAAAAGAATATAATCTGCGCCGTCACCACAACACTAAACATACAAATTTCAAGGATTCATATCCTGAGCAGTCAGAGGCCTGTCAGAGAAAAATCACCACATTGAAATCTGCCTACTCCCGTGCAAAAGGCATTATTACTCGAACTTTAACTGATCAAGAGAGAGTAACGTATGCATCTCTGCAGGCTGCCTGGGTGCTTTGCAAACATAACCGGCCTTTCACGGAAAGTGAGGTTTTAAAGGAGAGCATGGTCACCGTTCTGGAGGAACTTGCAACAAATCCATGGACAGAGTTATTGCATCTGTCAAACAAATGCCTCTCTCTGCTTCAACTGCTGCACGTCGTGTCCACGTCTTGGCAGAGCATGTCCAGCAAGCTGTCATTGACAGGATCAAGAAGGCCAAATACATTTCACTGGCTATTGATGAGTCCACTGACAACATGGATATTTCACAGTTGTAAGTTTTTGTCAGATACTTTGATGGCAAAGATTTCCGAGAGGAGCTGCTGGCATTGCTTCTGCTGGAGGACGACAACACTGCTGACATCATCTCTGGAAAACTGGAGGATTTTTTTTAAAAGCCATGGATTGTCCCTGGATAAAATCAACCTGACAGTTACAGATGGTGCACCTGCCATGATTGGCAAAAACAAGGGTCTGGTGAGCAGAATAAAGACTGTCGCTCCTAAAACTAACGCACTTCACTGTATTATCCATCAAAGCGTGCTGTGCGCAAAGCTAAGCAGGGAGCTCAAAGAGGTGATGGAGAAAACAATGAAAATTATTAACCACATCAGAGGAAATTCAAGCACGCAGCACCGCATGTTCCGCAAATTTGTGCTGGAATCCCAGGCTTCTCAAGATGACCTGTTACTCCACAATGACGTGCGCTGGCTCAGTAAGGGCAAAGCACTGGAGCGCTTCGTTGAACTCCGTGCCCAAGTAGAGGATTTTTTGAAACAAAGTAAATCAAAAGCGGCAGCTGACCATCTCCGCATCATGCAAGACAGAGAATACATGTGCAACGTTGCGTTTTTAACAGACATTTTCTCCCATTTGAATACACTTAATCTCCAGCTGCAAGGAAAAGAAAAATCAGCGGTGGATTTGGTGGAAAAACTTGATGCTTTTGGGAACAAACTTGATCTGTTCCATGCAGATTTGTTGTCAGAGAGGCTGCTGCACTTCAACACACTGAAGACGGTGGGAGAAAGCAACGTAACAGACAAGATGAAGACATTCATCACACAATTAAAAGACAACTTCTCTGCTAGACTCGATGACTTTTTCATTTCCAGTGATGTCTTTGGATTTGTGCGTGACCCATTCACCATCAGCCCAAGCGGAGAATTCTCCACAAACGCGGTGAAAATGATGCCGTTGGATGAGGCGGCCATTCAGAGCGAGCTGGCTGGAATCCAGACTGCAGGCGACATGAAGGCTGCTCTCCGTGGTGCTGAAAGGCTAAGCGCATTTTGGGTGTCTTGCCCCGAGGACTATGGCACATTGAAGACGCTGGCTATGTATGTGCTCACCATGTTCGGTTCAACCTACACCTGCGAGGCTGCGTTCTCCAAGATGAACTCGATAAAAACACACGAGAGGAACCGACTGTCAAACCAGTCTTTGGAGGACTGTTTGCGCATAAGTCTGACAGCGGCCAGGCCTAATGTGAAAAAGATGGTGTCAGAGGGGAAATGTAACTACAGCCATTAAGCAGTGTGAGTAGCCCATTTCAGCCTTGTGATTTGAAATCGCTATAGCCCACTTAACGTTTTATTTGATGTGCGAACATTATTTGTGACCTGTTTTGTTCTGGTACCAGGTTAGTATTTATTTGCCATGCTATTTTAAGTTATGCCAGTTGGTTTTTCCTCCTTTTTTTGTCCTGAGAAGTCTACTAGTTTGAAGCTTGTTGTTGAGACTTTGAAATAAAAACCAAATGTTAGGTAAGGGCATGAGGAAAAGTTCTGTTAAAAAAAAAAGAACTGTGTGAAACAATAAATGTTAAACAGTGCAGCAAGTCTGTCCTCATTTTGGAATGTAGCCTAAGTAGAGTCATAAATGGTGGGGATTACTGATAGTTAAGAGTCTCAGTTATTGTTGTTTTCAGTTGCTTTAATAGTGTGGACCACATGATATTTTCTCTTTGATCCTCACAATTTTGGAATCCAGCCGCGGGCTGGATTGGACGGTTCGGCGGGCCGGATTCGGCCCGCGGGCCACCAGTTGATGATCACTGGTCTACTGTATCAGACCTTGGTATGCTGCATTTTACAAGGTGATTTGATCATCTGTCAGTGGTCATAATGTATGTATTCTGTAAGAGACTGCACCCATAGTGACATCATGTGAAAGAAAGCTTACCTTGCAGGACACTGGTGTTTTTCCGAGCACTTTGCTGAAGTTCAAGAGTGAATCAAATGTCTCTTGGCTTGTTGTTGACGTTCCAATGACCTGTTGAAGAATAACACTTAAGTAACATTGACTCTGAGTGATTCCCAATATACAAGTCTCTCCAACTTAAGACGGCTTGTACTTAAATAATTACTGTCAACATCAGGTGGATTTAGTTACCATTGGACAGAGCAAAGCTAACTTTCCAGTCTTTGCACTAAACTACATGGAAGCTCAGGCAACTAAAGCTGAAGTGAGCAGAAATCTGAAAATACAGCCCTTCTCCTGCAGCTTTCCATTCTCCCTCTCCTAAGCCCCTCCCACTAGATGAGTGTGTATAAGGAAGGCTTTAACCCTATAGAGCCCAGCACAGTGCCGGCTCTACGATTGCATATTCACCTTTGATTGGTGGTAGATTTGACACCAGATGAGATAGACCGATCATTCTTTTTTCATATAAAATCTGTTGAGTTAGACTAACATTTCACACATTCACCATGTCTCAGAGCACTTTTTCATTGCAGTGATGGGTTTGTAAAAATACACAATAAATTCCACATAACAAAAATCTTTACAAACGAGACCATGGGATATTGTACAACTTTTTCACAAATTAGAGGGATACAGCTATGCTATTTCAGTATTTTGAAATATATGTGAAAAAATAAA
Source organism: Amphiprion ocellaris (assembly GCF_022539595.1). NCBI lineage: Eukaryota > Metazoa > Chordata > Actinopteri > Pomacentridae > Amphiprion > Amphiprion ocellaris. The sequence goes on along the minus strand of NC_072769.1, from coordinate 20,134,945 downwards.
AACGATTTTCTTTTTTTTTATGTTTATTGCACTTTTAAGCAATTTATTGTAGTAGTTAACACACAAGTCAAAACATATTGTGGGATCATGTGACATAAGGGTTATATTGATGTAAAGCAAATAAAAGTATTAAAAAAAATTGCACTACAGCATATACAAACGTAAGAACTTGTCCTGGTAGACTTGCACAATTGTAGGTCTTAAAGGGTTAAGGAAAAAATGATGCAAATGTCAACATTCATTTTCATATTCAAGGACTGGAACCACACTGTCCTGACAGTCCTCTGGTAAGCCCATTCAGTCATCACATCCTATTCCCACTGTGGACTTTACACTGTCTCACTTGATGTGGGTGAAAATATCTGCGATTGGCCAAAGCCTCCCTTCACAGACAACATTACCTGAAGAGGACGTGTGGAGGACTAGTTTCTTTTTCAAACATGGAGGAAGGTTACTATGGAATTTTTGCCTAAAAATTCCTACCCTATCTTTAAACCACTAAAATACTAAATTTTTTTTCCTAAGGGATACCGTCTGCGCCATTTAATACATCTCTGGCTCGTGTAATACAAACAAATGGCTGCACAAAGGCCCTAAATCAATGAAACAATGAGATTCATGAATGAATGACTTGTGCTATCCTTTCCAAGGACACACTGTAGTACTTTGAACGCGGCTTCATTCAGCTTCTTCAAGATTACAGCTGAGCGTAGCAGCAGGACAGTGTTGTAGTTTTTGTCCCTCTCCCACTTATCGATTAAGTTTTTGAGATGCACGTGGTTTTGTAAAAACCCCTTTAGAAAACCTGGTCAATGATACTTAAGGAAGAGTTTTTAAGAGTGGCATGTATAATAACAGACGTGTGAACTACAGAATATTTTTAAAAATCCAGGACCTGTTAATCCTCACAGATCCTATTTATCTCTTTTATTATTACTTCAGCTAGATGTTTCATCTGCATTGCATTTGTTGCATTACTTTCTAGCCTGTGCAAAAACATTTACCTTTATTGCCCCCTGTTAAATGACCCAGCAAATATAAAGGGAATGTGGGGGCCCTACCTCTACAAGCTTCATCATAGGGACGGGATTGAAGAAGTGAAGGCCACCGAACCTGTCCAGCCTGTTGGTGGCGCTGGAGATGTCAGAGATGGGCAGGGAGGACGTGTTGCTGGCAAAGATGGTGTGTCTGAAACAACACAGCCAGTGAGTAACAAATGATCCACACAGCCATTAACAATTAAACAGAAACGTGTCTTCCAGCATTTTCTTTTTCAATGCGCTTTAAAATGATCACCACCAACTACAGTCTAATATCTTTCCTATTCTATCTCAAATGAGCACTTTAAAATGAAAAAGACTTGGAATTAAATAGAAAGTCATTCAGTGAATTGAAATACTCTGAACCAGAAACATGTTTCAGACGTACTAGCAGGCAAAACATGTAAAAAACCCTCACAATCACAATTAGTGCCTGGCTGGTATGGAGTTACGAAGCAAATGTCCAGGACGAGTACTTACGCTGGTGCCAGTTTGTCAAGGCGACTAAAAAGATCCTGTTTGATTTTTAGATTTTCCACAATAGCCTCCAACACGAGATCTGAGCCCTGAACTGCAGATCCAACATCTGTTGAGGTCGACACATTCTTCAGGACTTTCTGGATGAACTCTTCACCTGCCTGTTAACAAACGACACACAACAACTTGAGTGCACACATTTCACACTATTGACTTACACTACCGTTCAAAAGTTTGGGGTCACTTATAAATGCCCTTATTTTTGAAAGAAAAGCATTTTTTCAATGAAGATAACATTAAATTAATCAGAAATACAGTCAAGACATTGTTAATGTGGTAAATGACTATTCTAGCTGGAAATGGCTGATTTTTAATGGAATATCTCCATAGAGGTACAGAGGAACATTTCCAGCAACCATCACTCCTGTGTTCTAATGCTACATTGTGTTAGCTAATGGTGTAGAAAGGCGAATTGATGATTAGAAAACCCTTGAGCAATTATGTTAGCACATGAATATAAGTGTGAGTTTTCATGGAAAACATGAAATTGCCTGGGCGACCCCAAACTTTAGCGTTTGCTTTGTCTGTTGATCTACTGTGTCTCACCTCTGGCTTGTCAGCAAACTTCTTCTTGACCACTCTTTTAAGGCTCCCTTCAATTGTTTTGATAGACTTTTTTAGGATGTCGTCAGATGTGTCCACCAGAGTCACCGAGTGGCCAGTTGAAGCAGCAACCTTGTGGAGAGAAATTAAGATTGCTTGAAACACATCGGAGGGTGTCAGGGAGTTTTAGGTAGAAGTCAACAGATAGGAGCTCTTTCCATGTGATTGCTGCTCATGTTTACAGCAGATACTGGTAGCTGCTACAGTGGCTTAGCTTTGCTGTCCTAACTAGACATGGTTAGCAAAACGTTTCAATAGCTACAACTACAAATGGAACTGCAAATTAGAGCCCGACTGATTTACTGGCCCACTAACTTATCAACCAGTCAAGGCTTGTCACAGATATATTGGTACTGGCAAATACATTCATTTTTTAAAAAAACATAATGCAGGAAAAAGAAACTTGAAATAAGGTAAAATTGTATCATCAGACTCCACTCTCATTGCAGCACATGCAGCAAGCGGCGTACGTATCACAGCTGAGCAGACGGTGGGGATTCAAGCAGTGTCTTTACAGTAAACTGCTAACTAGTTTGTGAAATATACTGCTGGAAAATTAATTTCAAAAACACTCCATTATCATCCCTTTTTAACTGTCTTGTCATTCATGATTGAATGACATCAGTTTGCTATTAGCGAGGTAGCTAGCCAAAAACAGTTTGTCAGTGAATTAAGTTTTATAGCAGACTGAAAGGTTACCATTAGAGCATCTGTCCTTATTAAGTCTGAATATTAGCAAACGACTGCATGGTGGTTTGAGTCTGTAGTATGTAGTTACTCTCATAGCTTGTTGGTTGAGTTGCTAATGAGTTAGCATTGAAGCCCATTCTCTCTATATCGAGTAACATTTAAGTGAGTCTAGTCTGACTTAGTCGGACCATTCTGTTGTATACAGGTGCAGTATGATTATTCTGTAGTACAGAATGGTCTGACAGCACCTCACTATCGTTCTACTGGTTTGATTGTATATCTTTAATCTTATATAGCACCATTCATTCTTAGCTAGGTTTTACAAAGGGTTGCCATGCACCAAATGAGCTACAGCCACCCAAGCCAATGCTAATATTTACATAACGTTTACGACTTGCAGTTTGACAAACTAAACAACCCAACTCACTGCATGCTAAGATCAAGCTAAAAAAACTGTTAAAGTTTAACTGTATACAGCATTAAAGCCGGTTTTACACTGTATACATAGACATTTTACATTTTACAGTCATGTCTTGACTCGGCAGTTGTGAAACAGTGATAGTTTTGTAACATTTGATAAAAGCTGCAAAGTTTTATTCAGTAAAACAGTAAAAGTAAAACCAGAGCTGGGTCCCATTTAGCAGCATGTACTGGTGCTAGCTCCATGAAGTGTGTTTACTGCTAACGTACAAGGAAGTGGAGGGAAAAACACACTCCAGGTGAGCAGTGAAAACACAGCTCAAAGGACACACATTTACTAAGTGATATTTAGCTTCGTAAAAATAAATACTACAAATCAGGACAGCTGTCAGACCGGTACAGCAGCCAGAAGTAGCTTGCTAGCTGCTAGCTTCATGGCTAAACCTGACGCGTTTGGTCGCTTACTTGTGCAATCCCTGCACCCATCTGTCCCCCTCCGATGATCGTAACTTGTTTAATAACCACATTCCTGACAGCCGAAGACGAGAAACCTCTGCGGATCTGATGAGCGAAGAAAGCCATGATGTGTGGACGAGCTGCCGTGTGTCCGCCGTGTGTTGCGGGAGCGCGCACAGCTGAAGCGATATGTAGGGCAAAGTGCAGCTGGAGTCCACGATGAAGAGGATGCACTGATCTTCATCAGGGATTATAAAGGAAACATGCTGATGTGTTGGTGAATGTAAATTGGTACAAAGATATTCTGATGTGACATTAAAGCGAAGCACAGTTGGGCCTAATAATAATGATGGTCCTGTTATTACAGTGAATGTAACACAGGTAGTTTCTGCAGAGTCCTGTGTTGGACAAGTTTTAGTTTTTTCTTTAACCCTTGTGCTGTCCTGCGGGTCAAAATTGACCCGTTTTAAAATTAAAAATAAAAAATAAAAAAATAAAAAAATAAAAAAATAAATAAATATGTATATATATATATATATATATATATATATATATATATATATATATATATATATATATATATATATATACACATTTTCAACATTTTTGGGAAATCTTTGAACATTTTTTGGTGGAAAAAAGAAATGTCAATAATGTTTCTTAAGAACATTCACAAAAAAATCAACCACTTTGATTTTTTTGTGAATGTTCTTAAAGAAAATATTAGAAGTTTTACTGATATATATGTAATCACTTTTGATATTTTTAGGATTTTTTAGGAAGATTTTTACTCATTTTTTGGAAGATTTTTACTGATTTTTTGAAAATATTTACAAGAATTTTCTTGCCAAATTTGGGGATTTTTTTGTGCAAATTTTCAGAAATTTGGGGATTTTTTTGCTGAATTTTTTTCAGACAAGGAAACAATATTTTTTGGTACTCGTAAATGAGGACAACAGGAGGGTTAATCTTTATTGAGCCAGGTAGGTCAATTGAGAAACAGCAGCCAAGAGGTAGCATAAAAAGTAGATGGGTCATTCAAGAATTGGAGGACATTTTACGTCCCACCCATCAAATTTCAAATAATCCGTGTGTGTGTGTGTGTGTGTGTGTGTGTGTGTGTGTGTGTGTGTGTGTGTGTGTGTGTGTATTTACAATCGATCTCAAAATGTGGTATTCATAGTTTCAGCTGTGCGCGTTCCCGCGACGGGCATGCACTTCTCTGCAGACAGAACTGAGCTCAACACCTTCCTGACCCGATTGAAGGACAGACAGAACTGCGCACGTCTGGAGGTCACATGATCACACTTACAATCACTGACCTTTCAACTGCATCGAGTTTATGAAGCTTACATGTCAACATACGCAAAACAAACAAAGAAAACAAACAAACAAACAAGCAAAATTTCTTGTTTTCTTGAAAGGAATATTTTACACAAATATTCAGAAATAACAATACAAAATAGTCAAACCCTGCATTCAAAAGATTATTTAATCAATTTCTTTCACTAAAAGGCCCGTACAAAGGCCCCTGACACCATGACCTCCCTATAATATTCTCTCATTTCTAGCAGCTTTTCAAATAGAACTGACTTTAATTCACTTGCATTGGGAGAATAATCTATAACAATGTGGCATATTATATAAAATCACAATATCATCCAACTGTCACAGTTACTTAAAAAAAGGATCAACACATTTTCAAGAATAAGAAATAAATGAATGAAATGATTCATTATACAACAGAATCATGTTAGAACAGTATTTGTTAATAAAATTGGTGGAGTGGAAGCGAGTTTCAATAACTTTATACACGTGTGGAATAATTTAGCAAAATTGATGGTAGTTCACTCATTATTTATACTCCATCCATCCATCCATCCATTATCTATACACCACTTAATCCTCATTAGAACATGGAGTGCTGGAGTCTATCCCAGCTGACTTAGGGTGAAGGCAGGGGACACCTGGACAGGTCACCAGTCTATCACAGGACTACATATAGAGACAAACAATCACACTCACATTCATACCTACGGATAATTTAGAGTTACCAATTAACCTCAGCATGTTTTTGGACTGTGGGAGGAAGCTGGAGAACCTGGAGAAAACCCATGCATGCACACGGAGAACATGTAAACTCAGAAGGCCGGGATGTGAACTGGGGATCTTCGAGCTGCAAGGCAACAGTGCTACCCTCCAATCCACTGTGCAGCCCTATTATTTACACTCATTATGCATCAAATATCAGAAAATAAATAAGGGAAGCATAAATAAACAATGGTATTGGCTCATTGTTAAAATAACCACTGACCAAAAACCTAAATCTTTCATTACACTCAGTATTTGTAATATCAACTATGTCAGGGGTGTCAAACATGTGGCCCGCGGGCCAAAACCGACCCATCAGAGGGTCCAATCTGGGCCACAGGATGACTTTGCAAAGGTCAAAAATTACAAAGACATTCATTTTAAATTGTAAATTCGTAAAGCAATACATTTCAAATAATTTCTAGACCATGACAAGCTGTTTTGATTATAAAGTAAAACACTAGATTGCTGAGTTCTAGATACTCTGTGATCTGTAAGTTGTAATGTGTAAATGATTAACTGAGGCATAATGTTGAAATTGCCCTTACTTTTCTTAAGAAATGTCAGGTTGTTCACAATGTTTTGTCAAAAGATTTTTTTTTAAGTGTGAACATTCTAAAAATGTACTTGCACTTTTTGGCACTCAAAGGGGGAAATTTGGAATTGTTATTTGTTACACACAGTGTAATATGATATAATATATATGAATTCTGACTTAAAATGTAATGTTGCTGTGATATTAAAGTCTAACAGAAACAATATATTTCAGTAGACGTTGGCCAACTACAGTAGAAGTCAGTCTTTACTCACTATTCAATCGAAAAAATAAATAAAAATCATCATTTTCTAGTACAAAAAGCTATCTTGGGGCAGAAGTGGTTGCTTGTTACTGGTTCTGATAAATAAAGCATGTTGACAAGTGTATAAAATAGACTGAGAAAACCCCCATGTTTGTAGAGACCTTCTTCACTGTACGCCATAAAAAGGGCCACAATGCCCCCTACTGGTGCAAAACAACACTACACTTCAAGGATGTGCATTCTTTACATGCTGTTTTAAAAGAATGACGATTAAAGTATGCGATTTAAATTGTGATAATTAAGGTTGTGATTCAGTTCCACTCTGGCTTTGTTATGAGGACAGAACTGTAAGCATTCCTCAGCTACAGATTAAATACAATTGTGTCAAGTTTCTTTGCACTGAGCTACATATTAGTCCTGATAAAAAATACCTGAAATTCTCTACAGAGCTGCAACAATTCTACCCCTGAAAGTCCTAATATCATAAAAGCAAAAAAACTGAGCCATGAACCAAGATATATTAAGGCCATTATTATTACAATATTATATTTTATTCTTCAAGCTTTCAATAACTTGTACATCAAGTCCGTAAGGAAATATGTTTTGAAATGCCCAAGCAGAAAAATAAACTTTTATATATTATATGGAAAGTTATGTGTGTTAATCTCTATACAGCAGTTAAAATCATAAAACAATAACTGAAAAAAACATCAATAAAGAAAATCACTTGGTGTCTTTCAAAATCGAAGGCATCTGACATACAATACTGACTTCATTATGTAATTATCCTATTAAAAAAAATTGTAAATGACGTTCAATTTTGACAGTTCTGAGACTTCACTGTGTATTGGGGTGATTTCTGCATTTCATCAGTATTTGTAATTACTTTTGAAATTTTAGGACACAATTGCTTGAATAATTAGAGAAATAATTTAGAACTTAAGAAAAAAATGTACACTACCATTCAAAAGTTTGGAGTCATCCAGACAATTTCATGTTTTACATGAAAACTCACACTTTCATTCATGTGCTAACATAATTGCACAAGGATTTTCTAATCATCAATGAGCCTTTCAACACCATTAGCTAACACAATGTAGCATTAGAACACAGGAGTGATGGTTGCTGGAAATGTTCCTCTGTACCTCTATGTAGATATTCCATTAAAAATCAGCCATTTCCAGCTAGAATAGTCATTTACCTCAATAACAATGTCTAGACTGGATTTATGATTAATTTAATGTTATGTTCACTGAAAAAAATACTTTTCTTTCAACAATAAGGGCATTTATAAGTGACCCCAAACTTTTGAACAGTAGTGTATATTCTGTGATTTCTTCTGCACAGAGGAGCCACAAAGTGTATCTAAATACTGCTTAAATGTTACAGCGTCTCTGCAGGAGACCTTGGTCAACATTTTCGGAGTCTTCAGTTTACAGAGAGTCTGTTCCACTGTTACTAGTACGAGTGCTCACACACACAGTGAATGGATAAGGTGCTAGTGTCAGGCCAAAGCGACCGTGCAGCGGAGGAGGAGGCGTTCCCTCCGGCAGTCTGAATTTAAAGGCCTGCAGTAAGCTGGTGACCGTCAGGAAAAGCTCCATCTTTGCCAGCTGTTCTCCCATGCACACCCTGCGACCTGAGAGAGGAAAGGGAGAAATGGTTAGAACTTCCTTCCTTCCATCCATCCATCCATCGCTTAATCCTCATTAGGGTCACAGGGGGCTGGACTGAATCCCAGCAGATTTAGGGTGAAGGCAGGGGACACCTACATTGGATTATATGTTTTTCAATTCTTTCAAAACTGTAAAAACAAAAAACCCCTCTCTTTCATGCCAGCCTTGGAAAATAAATAGCAAAACACTGCAGCTTTTCACACCGCTAACCATATGTGAAGATACCATTAGAAGTGGATTAAAGTGTCTTCGACTAACAGGGTGTGCTTTTAATCATGATTGTGCTTCGGTATGATGATACTATAAAAACAGAAATTAGGCCCACGGTGAACAGGTAGGCGTAAGCTTTACATGAGTAGTGAATTAAGTTTGCTAATATGTCGACTGTTTAGATTTCATAAAGAATTTCTAACAGAGTGAGAGTTGATTTCAGTGCTATGGAGTGACTGCAGAGCTTGGGCTAATATGATAAGTATCGCTCAAAGGCCGAGTCACTGGTTAGAACTTCGCACACACGAATGTATAAATCCATGTATTAATCATAGGGCTCATATGAGGAAGGAATGACTTACCAATCCCAAATGGTATGAAACACTCTTTCTTGAGCAACTTTCCCTCATCGTCCAGGAAGCGTGCAGGTTTGAAAGTGTCTGCGTCGTCCCACACAGTGGGATCTCTATGGACAGACCACAGGTTGGGCATAATAACTGTTCCTTTAGGAATAGTGTAGCCTCTGAACACTGAAAAGGGAAGAAGAATGACATTATCTCACCAAAATACATTCTCACTGAAGGATAAGAAACATACATTTTCACTGAATCACATCTACGGTCTCAGAGATCTGACTGGTTGAGCATTAATTGACAAAGGTGGTAAGGTATCCGGTGGGTTAAAGGTTGCAGGTGTTGTTTACCTTTTGTCTCTGAGGCCATGTGAGGAATAGCCAGTGGAACCACCACAGTCAGTCTCTGTACCTCCATGATGGTGGCTTCAGTAAAAGGCAAACTTCCTCGATCAGTAAAAGATGGGACCCGATGTTTGCCCACCACTTCATCAATCTCTGCCTGGACCTTGTCTAAAATCAGAACAGTAGGAGAAAAGCAACATTCAGGACAGAATCCTGAAATGATGAATAAAGTCCTGGTCTCTTCAAATCAGTAAAAAATTAAGTGTGATTGCAGAACACTTTTGACCAAGCAGAAACATTTCTAAATGTTAAAATGCAGTCATGAAGGCATATTACAATGAGACACTCAATGTGGATAAAAAGTGTCTGAATAGTACTAAAGTTCATAATGGAGCCAGGCATGTTGACATCCTAAAACCAGGAAGTATTTGATTTGCAGGTGCCCACAGCAAATTCCATCCATCCATCATCTATACACCACTTAATCCTCATTAGGGTCAGGGGAGGCTGGAGTCTATCCCAGCTGACTTAGGGTGAAGGCAGGGGACACCTGGACAGGTCACCAGTCTATCACAGGGCTACATATAGAGACAAACAATCACACTCACATTCACACCTACAGATAATTTAGAGCTACCAATTAGCCTCAGCATGTCTTTGGACTGTGGGAGGAAGCCAGAGAACCCAGAGAAAACCCACACATGCACAGGGAGAACATGAAAACTCCATGCAGACAGATCCCAGAAAGGCCGGGATGCGAACCAGGGATCTTCTAGCTTTGAGGCGAAAGTGCTAACCACCGAGCCACTGTGAAAAATTGCATTAAAATGGAAAACAAGGTGTGTATGCCTTAAAAAAAATCACAATTTCTTCTACATATATTCATTTCATGTATAACTGCAAGTATTTGATTAATATATATATACTGTTGCAAAAATGTTCTGTCATTAGTTGCCTTCTTGCAAAATTCTACTGGAACTCTGAGCAGAGATCATTTTTATGGTCGGTCAATAAGACTGGCATCATTATCAACGAAAGACAAGATCTGATTGGAGATACACTACTGTTCAAAAGTTTGGGGTCACTCTGACAATTTCATGTTTTCCATGAAAACTCACACTTTTAACATAATTGCACAAGGGTTTTGTAATCATCAATTAGCCAATTAGCTAACAAAATGTAGCATCAGAACACAGGAGTGATGGTTGCTGGAAATGTTCCTCTGTACCTCTATGTAGATATTCCATTAAAAATCAGCTAAAAATAGTCATTTACCACATGAACAATGTCTAGACTGTATTTCTGATTCATTTAATGTTATGTTCATTGAAAAAAGTGCTTTTCTTTCAAAAACATGGACATTTCTAAGTGACTCCATACTGTTAAACGGTAGCATATATTCCACAACTTCATTCCAATCCAATGGAGATCAATTTCGCACAAGTAAACAGTCACAGAGTATTAGATTTAACAATGACATATAAGAAGTCTGCAAAGGATGCACTTAATGGACTGTTGATACTTTTACCTTGGACATCAGGGTGTAAGACCATATAGAGCAGAATCCACAAAACTGAATTAGTGGTTGTATCAGTGCCAGCAATGAAGAGATCTCCTATAATATAAAAGAGATAGTCCTCATTGAAGCTGCTGTCCTTCTCTCCGGCAGCTTGCTGGGCCAACATCTCCATTAAATACATGTCTACAAGATCCCGTGGATTGTCAGGATCTAGTGTTTCATGGTGCTTTGCAATAATCCTCTTTAGAAACACCGTGATGTCTTTTTCCACCTGCCGTAGCTGCTTGAAGACCCCAAAGGGCAGATAGTAGAGCAGTGGAAAGACATTGATGAGGACTGCGGGGCTGTTCACGCAGATCTCCAGCCCGTGAACCATCAGGTCCAGCATGTTGCGGAACTCGCGATCGTCATGATGGAAGCGCTGACCCAGGATCAGCGAGCAGATGACGTTTGACACGGCGTTGCTGATCAGAGGAGCCAGGTCCACACCAGCGCCGCTGCTCTCCTCGTTCAGCCGCAGTAGCTCTGTTCTGATGGTAGCGAGGCCTTCCTGGATGCAAGGCTCCAGACTCAGCTTCCCCAGGCCAAAGCTTCGCAGTGTGGCGTGGCAGAACTTGCGTTGCTTTCTCCATACTGGCCCATAAGGTGCAAAGACAATCCCTAAAGTAAAAAAAAAAGAAGGAAAACAGAAAAGCTGAGACTCAAACTATTGACCCCAATATAAAAAGAATCTACACTGCCATTCAAAAGTTTGGAGTTACTTAGAAATGTCCTCATTTTTGAAAGAAAAGCATTTTTTTTCAATGACAATAACAATAAATTAATCAGAAATCCAGTCTAGACATTGTTAATGTGGTAAATGACTATTCTAGCTGGAAATGGCTGATTTTTAATGGAATATCTCCATAGAGGTACAGAGGAACATTTCCAGCAACCATCACTCCTGTGTTCTAATGCTACATTGTGTTAGCTAATGGTGTTGAAAGGCTAATTGATGATTAGAAAACCCTTGTACAGTTATGTTAGCACATGAATGAAAGTGTGAGTTTTCATGGAAAACATGAAATTGTCTGGGTGACCCTAAACTTTTGAACGGTCATGTACATCAGTGTCAGTTTTCAACCTTAACTCTATTGGACTTGTCATGACATGCTCACAGATCCAGTTTACTCCTCTAATCCTACACTGGATCATTCTGGCCCATTCCTGAGATATTTTGTCCCTGAGACCACACAACATTATCTTTGACAGATAGAACAAGGACATTTTGAAATCTGGAATGCAAAATGTATTTACTGCTGGGTGTTAGTACATCATTTTGGAGGGTAATTTGTGGTGCTGTTTAGCTGTATTGAGTTATACAGACAACAGATCTTTAATTGCTCCTAATTCTGCAGGTTTATCATGTGGCAGTTAGTTTTGTGGTCATTTGTTTTGGGAAAATGTCTGCAAAGCACAACTGAAATTAGAGCGGCCTCAAGGTGACATTACATGCCACTCAATCCTGTAAAGAATATAAATATCACTATTGATTCAGTTTATATTGTGCAGCTTATACTGTTTGACTGATTGATTTGTTTTGGAAGTGCTCTGCATTAAACGGCGGCCACTCGATAGGGGCTTATAAGAAGCCAGACGGCAGCAACAACCAGAAGGGTCACATGCCAAACCACAAAGTGCAGCTCGACAAATTTAACTTCAATTTTCTGTCTTAGGTGCCATGCATTCGATATAAATCACACCACAACGAAACTCTCCTCATTACAGAGCCAACACAACATGTTACCCTCAGACAAATCACAACACTTAGATCTTATTTCTAATATGTGTAATCAGATTACAACAAACTGACTGAGAAAAACAGCAAACCTGGGCCAGGTAGCAGGAAAAAAAAGTGGTGAGTTTATGGGTGACAGTGGAAAATAGAATGTAGCTGTTATGTGCACTGTATTTTATGGTACTTGAATGAAACAGGATATATACCTCATATTAGATCCAGCTTAACTGTACATGAATAAAAGTGTGAGTTTCCATGTAAAACATGAAATTGTCCGGGTGACCCTAAACTTTTCAACGGTGGTGTATGTCAGTGTCAGTTTTCAAACTTATCTCTATTGGACTTGTCAAGACATGCTCACAGATCCAGTTTACTCCTCTAATCCTACACTGGATCATTCTGGCCCATTCCTGAGATATTTTGTCCCTGAGCTCATGCAACATTATCTTTGACAGATAGAACAAGGACATTTTGAAATCTGGAATGCAAAATGTATTTACTGCTGAGCTTCACTGAGCTTGGAAAGTGTCCTTATTAACAGGTGTTTTGTTTTTTCTGTCTCGCTTGTGTTGTTTGTCCTTTTTTTGACACTTTGTAACTTTTTTGTCTAATTTTTTGCCTCTTTTTTGTTTTGCTTTGTGTCGGTTGTCTCATTTTTAGTCATTTTGCTTCTCGCTTTTGTTGTTTTGTGTCTCATTTTTGAAATATTTTGTCTTATTTTTTTGTCATTATTTTTTTGTCTGACTTTATTGTTTTGATCATAGTAAAATACTATATCATTCAGTTTCAGATACCTGTGACTAAATGTTTTGTGCTTTTGTAGGCATACTGTGATCTGGAAGTTGTAATGTGTAAATGATAAACTGAGGCATAATATTGTTAAAACTTCATTTACTTTTCTTCATAAATTTCAGGTTGTTCATAATGTTTTGTAAAAAGGATAGTTTAATAAATGTGAACATTTTCAGAATATACTTTTTTTTTTGCACTAAAACAAAGGTAGATAAAGTTGGCAAGGTATTCACAGATTCGAACTTCCGGCATCAATAACTCATGAGATATACGTTGTAAAATCATAAACAATGCCTCTTTCCCATCGTTGTAAGCTAGACAATGTGCTACAAGGCCAGTTTTATCAGAAGTCGCTGTCTTTCAAGCTGCAGAAATAACATTGAGGTCTATGAGCAGCTGGCTGTGCAACGAGTGAACAGGGACCGTCTGCAAATAGCAAAACCGCTGCAACAGCGAAGAGAGACACTACACAAATATTCAATTACTTTTATACACTGTAGTGTCACCAAATTTACTGCAGCCATCAATTGTCTCCTGCTGGTCATACTACAACTCTTGGTTTGATACTAAATACAAAATCTGAATTTTAAGGAATTTTTATTATTTTAGTATTATTTTATTAAGTCATAAAATTCAGTAACTTCACTCTTATATACTGTAGTGTCACCAAAATCACTGGAGCCATCAGTTGGCCCCTGATTGTCATACTACAATGCTTGGTTTGATATTTAAAAAAAAATCAGAATTTTAAGGATTTTTTATTTATTTTCTTATTATTTTATTAGTGATAAAATTCAATAACTTCACTCTTATGTACTGCAGAAAGATTACACTCTGTCTAACTATCAGTTGGCTCCTGTTGATCATACTGCAACTCTTGGTTTGATATTTAACTATTTTTCATGATTTTAAGGATTTTTTTATTAGTAATGAAATTGTTGTTATATATCTCAAATATTTTTTGTTGTAAGATAAAAGTGCTCATCCATTTTTTTGGTAGATTGTGGAACATTAATAACCAAAAGTAACTGAATTTTATTTTATTTGGGTTGTTTATTGCCATGTGAAGTTGTGCACACTATTTAGTGTGCAGCTTGTGTGTGAAGTTTAAGGATTGTGAGTAAATCAGCTTTGATGGCTCTTCTCTTGATGTATGTGGTGCTATATTTTTAGATCCACAGTGCACCTGTTTGTCCAAATACATGATACTGAATAGTAATGGAACTTGGAATCCTCATCAAATACAGGATCAGATAACAGTAATATACCAAACTAAACTGTTTAGCCTGTCTCCTCAAGTACTGACGATTGGGAAGAAAGACAATAAGATTCCTTCTTACAAGGCTGCAGCGTTAACTGATTCATTTAAACCATAATGTTAAACAGCTAATAATATTTTCCAAGTTAAGGACTGTATGGACAATACTTGGAAGAAAAAACCTGAAAATATGATCAGTAGGACCTTTTGATGATTGGATGGAGTTTATTTTTTCTGCAGTGTTTAAGAGTAAAGTGAATGAATTTTATTTACTACAAAAAATCCTTAACATTCAGATTTTTTTTAAATTTAATATCAAACCAAGGGTTGTAGTATGACAATCAGGAGCCAACTGATGGCTCCAGTGATTTTGATGACACTGCAGTCCATAAGAGTGAAGTTATTGAGTTGTATTACTAATAAAATAATAATAAAATAATAAAATTCATTAAAATTATTTTTTAAAAAAAGTTTTTATATCAAACTAAGAGTTGTACGTAGTATGACCAGTAGGAGTCAACTGATGGCTCCAGTGATTTTGGTGACACTACAATGTATATGAGTGAAGTTATTGAACTTTATTACCAATAAAAATTCCTTAAAATTCAGATTTTGTATTTAATATCAAACCAAGGGTTGTACTATGACAGTCAGGAGACAATTGATGGCATCAGCGAGTTTGGTGACACTACAGTACATAAGAGTTAAGTTAATGAATTTTATTACGAATAAAAATTATTTAAAATTCAAATTTTGTACTTAATATCAAGCCAAGTGTTGTAGTATGACCAGCAGGAGATAATTGAAGGCTCCAGTGATTTTGGTGACACTACAGTGCATAAAAGTGAAGTTATTGAATTTTATGACTAATAAAATAATAAAAATTCCTTAAAATTCAGATTTTGTATTTAGTGTCAAACCAAGAGCTGTAGTATGACCAGCAGGAGACAATTGATGGCTGCAGTAAATTTGGTGACACTACAGTGTATAAAAGTAATTGAATATTTGTGTAGTGTCTCTCTTCGCTGTTGCAGCGGTTTTGCTATTTGCAGACGGTCCCTGTTCACTCGTTGCACAGCCAGCTGCTCATAGACATCAATGTTATTTCTGCAGCTTGAAAGACAGCGACTTTTGATAAAACTGGCCTTGTAGCACATTGTCTAGCTTACAACGATGGGAAATAGGCATTTTTTTTATGTTATTACAACGTATATCTCATGAGTTATTGATGCCGGAAGTCTGAATCTGTGAATAGCTTGCCAACTTTACCTAACTCTAAAAGAAAGGGGGAAATGTGGAGTTGTGGTTATTTATCAGTTACTAAGTTATAATTTTACTGGTCCCTTAAAAGAGCAGACCTGCACGAGCGCATTACTGCAGGTTTGTTATGTTCTTATACGGTGGGAAATAAGGTACAAAATTCTTACCTTTGCGTTTGGTCATGATGGTAATAGCGGGGATGTCAGGTCTGTCTGAGAACACCTCTGGGTGGTTTGACAGAGCATCCTTCACCGCTTCATATCCATTTAAAACAACCATCAGCTGAGTCCCCACGAACAGGCTGAACACGTTCCCATAAGTTCTGCTCAGTCCCGATAAAGCCTCCATGGGGCTGGTGGGGCCGCTGCTCGCCCTCTGCCCGGTCCTCCTCTGGATGAAGGACGGAACCAGAAACCCGCCGAAGTTTCCGACCACCGGCCATGGCTTCGGTCCTGGAGGAATGTTTCTATACACCGAGTCCCGCTTCTTCCGATACAGCAGGAAAAACACCAGCAGGAAAAGCAGTAAAGCTGCGACGTTTGCGTTTGACAGAACAGAGCCGCTCAACCACGACAGAGACACCATGGCTTTGAGTTAAACCGGGACAAACACAACGAGCTGGTGACACATTTCTGAAGTCTAACCCGATAACTTAGATGTCTAAGGATGTTTAACAGGCAGTTCAAGCACTTCCTGTGTTGTGGTTCCGACACTGTGATCCTATTGGCTGACTGAGCTGAGAGCTGCTGCTATTGGTTGTCAAACTGAGAGCATTTACGCGTCACTGCCCTCAGATTTGTCTTACAGGCTGCACTGCTGGATGAGTCCATCCTGGTAAAAATTAATCGAGAAGTAGTCTCTGATAGGGATCCGTGTGGGTGTAAATGCTGCAGTTTATAGATTTTCTAGCACCTTCAGAGAACGTTCACGGGACTTCCTTAAAGGTTATTTTGTGAGACCTTCAGAGGACCTTCAGGGAACCTTCGGCGATTGTTAAAGGAATGCACCCTGAAAGTTATTTTTGAAGCCTTCGGAGGCCCTTCAGAAGACTTTCACTTTGTGTTGCCTGAAGGATTCATGTCCATCAGGGAACGTTATAGGGCCGTTATTTGGTGAAAATTTGGAACCTAAAGGTTACTCTTTTTAGAGTGATGTCCATCAGGGAGAACTCCAGGAACGCAGCTTTGGTTAAAAAAAACAAAACAACAGCAAAAAAAACCCCAAACAAACAAACAAACAAAAAAAACTGACTCTGGAACACTTCTTTTGTAACCTTCAGGGAGCTTTTCCTGTCATATGTGAACAGGCGTTATGTACAAACGCTGATATGTGCAAAGGCAGGGGATATGTGCAAAATATTGCTATTTGTAGATATTGCAAGTAGGGTTGCCACCCATCCCTTAAAATACGGAATCGTCCTTTATTTGACAATTAATTGCTGCGTCCCGTATTGAATCAATACGGGACGCAAGTTGTTCCGTATTTTCATAAATGCCCCATACACGTCTGTCACACACTCATCAAAACTGCATAATGAATAAAATAAAACACAGGAAATATTAAGGGCAGCCAATTTCATCTTCGTAGGACCCATGTAGCGAGGACCCTATGCGAGGTCCAGCAGATAGACTTCTCCGTGTCCGGTCCTGTCTCTGGTTGCCTGGTTACAGACGCTGCTGAATCAGCACGTTTAAAAATGTTTACACCCGAAACTCCACCACGTCCACAGAAGCGAAAACGTTTACAAATGTACAGACATGAGTGGGAAGACTCGAACCCCTGGCAGCGGGTACAAGGAAAACGGTGTTTTCTGATGCTCATGGACTGAATGACGTAAGGCAGCATGAGGAGACAAACATATAAGAAACCTGAGAACAGAGAGAACCCAACCAGCAGGTCACAGTTTATCATCGTCTAATCATCTCCTGAAGTCCATATGGTGAGAGACATCAGTATCTGGTTGTGAATTTACCAGAGGATGCATATAAACATGCTGATGTGGTCTGTACTCTACAGTATTTTAGTGACTCAATAAATGCCTAAGTTGTTTATTATTTTTAATGCTTTTTAGTTTTTAACAAACATTTATTAAATAGCCTATGTGTAATCAATAAATGGCCTTTGCCTATCTATAGAAAAAACTCACTCAGAATTCTAATATGTTAACAGAACTAAATAAATCAATTAATAAATACATGCATACACACATAAATAAGTTAATACATTCATTGTGTTAAGACAAGATTTACATTTAGATGAAAGAAAAATGTCTGTACAATTTCATTGTCCAGTATTCTGCATTGAGTTGTTTTTGCGGAATACAGTATTGCACACTGGTTGGTCATTACATTTTATTAGTATGGTTTCACTGTTTAAAATGATGCCACTTCTTTTCAGACAGAACCTGTGATCACTAAACAATACAAAATTCTTAGTTTCGTGTTAATAAAGCACTTAAAGCTTTAAGTATGGCTGAGTGCTTTTTTCAAAATTAAATACCACCGGTGTTATTCCTGCAGCTTGAAAGACAGCTACTTTTAATAAAACTGGGCTTGTAGCATGTTGTCTGCCTTACGACGACGTGAAAGAGGCATCGTTTATGTTTTGACAACCTATGTCTAATGAGTTATTGATGCCAGAAGTCTGAATCTGTGGATATCTTGCCAACTTTACTGAACTGTGGCCCCGAGGAGCCGTGGTGGGCGTCCTTTATTTTAATTTCTGAAAGGTGGCAGCCCTAATTGCAAGTGAGTCTGTGATTTAGTAGCCTGATGGCCTGTAGATAGAAACTGTTCTTAAGCCTGGTGGTCCTTGCTTTCACACTCATGTAGTGTCTGCCAGACGGCAGAAGTGTGAACAGTGTGTACTGTGGATTGGTGTGTTCCTTGATGATGCTGTGTGCTCTCTTTGTGACCTGGGTGATATAAATGTCGTGTAGTGGGGAGAAGGCTGCTCCACAGATGAATTGTGCTGTCTTAATGACACACTGGAGAGCCTTCCTGTCCTTACTGCTGCAGTTCCTGTACCATACTGGGATAGAAGTGGTCAGGACACTCTCCACTGTGCATCTGTAGAAGTTGCTGAGGAGTTTGTTGGATAATCCAAATTTCCTCAGCTTCCTTAGGAAGAAGAGTCTCTGTTGAGCCTTCTTGACAGTCTGTTGCATGTTGTGAGTCCAGGAGAAGCCCTCGCTGATGTGAGTGCTGAGGAGTTTGAAGGTCTTCACCCTCTCCACCTGAGTCCCATTGATGTGTAATGGGCCATGTTGGTCTCTCTTCTTCCTCAGGTCGATAATCAACTCCTTCGTCTTCTCAGAGCTTAGGGACAGATTATTATCCTGGCACCAGGACACTAGCTGAGCCGCCTCATCCCTGTAGGCTCTCTCCTCTCCACCAGTAATCAGTCCGATGACAGTTGTATCACCAGCGAATTTGATGATGGAGGTGCTGCTCTGGGAGGAGGTGCAGTCATACATGAAGAGGGTGTACAGCAGTGGGCTAAGCACACAGCCTTGGGGGGTCCCTATGGTCACAATCTTTGTGCCCGATGTCCTGATGCCAACTCTGACTGTCTGGGGTCTGTTAGGAAGTCCAAGACCCACTGGCAGAGGGGCGTGTTAGCCCAAGGTTGAGGACCTTTTCAGCCAGTCTGCTGGGGATGACAGTGTTGAATGCTGAGCTGTAATCTATAAACAGCATTCAAACGTGAATTTATTTTCTGTGTGAATGACTACGTTGACATCGTTGTCTGTGGATGCTGTCAGTACGCTGTCTGATTGCTGTAAAAAGCCGACCATAAAGCCTGACTACCTATCAGCTTGAAAAGAAACGACTCAAAGTCATTTGAAAACTGCTTATACGACCCTTTATAATATGACGCTTGGTGGATTGTAGAACCATGATTTATTAACAGTTATAAATGGAAGTGACTAATGTTTGATAATGGCTCATTAAAAATTGACAAACCCCTTTATATCCATTCTGACATTATACCTGCAATATTCACCACTGAAGAGAAACACGTAGCCGTGTAATTGGGTGAGTCTATTCAAACAACAGGATGTGAACTTCTTTATTTAAAAAATATGATATTAACCGCTCCTATGATTAACATTTCACATTTATTGCATTGCTGTCTCTGGTATTCTTGTTATCTTGTTTCTTTTTCTTAGTCTTCGTACATTTTTTAGTACAAACTAATAATATCATGTTAAATATAGGAGTTGAGAACTTTAAGGAAAAATCCTGAATCCAAATTAAGTTACAATTTAATACTAAATTTGTTTATAGTTTATAATGGAAAGTACAAATCCAAGATTGTACTTTTATATATACTATGCAGATACACAATACATAACTCATTTATAACTCTGTACATATACATAGCCCTATACCTTGTTGTTCTTAATATGGGCAATGCCACTTTAATACATATGCAGCTTGTGGTTTACAGCAGAACAATCTACCTGATCAATTATTTAATTAAATAAAAAGGAGCACATTGAAGCTTTAGTATGGTAAAATTTTAATACAGCAGTACAATGTTGAGACTACATCTGGGATATACACACTCAAGGCGACTAAAATAAACATGAAATAAATGATAAGAAAAAAACTCAAAGAAAGAAAAACAATTACACTAAGACATTGGCGGCTTTGTATACTTACGGACATTTAACTCACTAAGGCACCTTGTGACTTGAGCACACTGACAAATTATAGAGGTAAACCCCATAAAAATATATAGCATGGAAGAGATAAAGAGGAAAATCAATCAAGTCTTACAAATACTGCAACAAACCTGCAAATATGATGCAAACAACTGCCTGTTTATGCATTAAAACCACTAGGGTCAGTTACAATTATAATTTACAAAAACAGTAATGACTTGCAGGACTTTAATTCATAAATAAATCACAGTGGCAAAGACAATATGATTATCCTTCTAGACACGTAACACTGAAACATTTCATTCATAGCTCTGAATTTGATATCAGTGTTCCTGTCCAGCTGACAAGATTGAATAAATGAATGAATGAATGAATGAATGTCTCCTCAGAGGACTTTCAAGTAACACTGCTGCGGCTTTGGCTTCAGGGTTGTGTTACTCCTCCCGCGTGCTCTGTACCATGGAGTACTTCTTGCAGGGGTTCTTAAGGCAGGCGGGAGGCCAGGTGATGGGCCAACTGTAGGAACATGGCACCGAGGTCTGGACGTTCCTCTCGAAGAAGTTGAATACTGGGTTCCACCAGGTGTTGGTGAGGTAGTTGTTGGGCGAGCATTTCAGAGTCTGCCAAAACAATGTAAGTTATCCATTAGAGTAATATTAATAACAAGAAAAGCACTCAGAGAACGCAGTACTCCGCCAAGGCTGTTCATTCCCTCATATGGCATTGTCAGAAATACAGCATATTTTTTATTTTAGAAAGGCAGCATTTATTTATTAGTTATTGATGATCAGAAGTCATGGCAACATAAAATGTGTCCATTTAATATAGACGTACCCACAAACAAAATGGCCTTGTGCTGGGCACAGGTGTGTGTTATTCATGTGTACGTTATGTACGGATACCGAATCGCGTGACCTAAATATGTAGCAGGCGGCGGGAATTGATGGGACTCAGAAACACCCCACAATTTAATTATTTGTTCCTTGTATCATTTCCAACAGATAAGTCCCGATAAGTCCGCAGCGATGGATTTGTAGCAGGATCGCAATCATGTGATCATCAGCAGGCAGCTGATGTAGTGTTCACTTGTTGTCATAGTTACAGTGACGCTGTGCTGCTATCTAGCAATGATACAGAAATCTTTAAAAAGTCTGTGGATCCAGACTATAAGCCGCATCACTGCCAAAATCTAATCACTTGGTCCTTGTGTTATTTCTGACCTTCCTGGAAAATTTCATCCAAATCCGTAAGTCTGTTTTTGAGTAATGTTGCTAAAAGACAGACAGACAAACCAACACGGATCGTCACATAACTCCACCGCATTCCTTGGCAGAGTAATAAAATGTAACAGAACAGAGACATATAGTCTGTCTGAGGACTGTGAAATGCATATTTGGTTGTAACTACTGTGATAAGGTTGGATTTTCTTTCAGGTCTTGTGGGTTGGAAGTTGCATTAGCAAAGAACCTCTAATTATTCTTACCTATATTAAAGGATAGGCTCATGTTTTTGAAAATCTGAGTCGTGGTGCAGATAGAAGAATAAAAAGAAGCCATTTGATTTGTCTAACTCAGACTGCAAAGGCCTCTTATTAGCTGTGAACCACAATGCAGAGACAAACAATACATAATTTAGAAACTGTTTAACTGTAAACTGTTCTTCTAAATTGATTAATAAAAGGCATAAAACACAATATTGAAATCAGCGGTCAAAGATGTATTTTCCCCTTTTACTTGATTGTTCTTCTCCAATTCAAAATCATGGTGAATATTAACTATCAGGGGTAATTTGTCATTTTCATGGTATTATGGTAGTAAGTTACACCCAGTCTTTATAGACATAGATTAAAAACATTCTTTCTAAGTCTCTAATAATGTGTAATGTATAAACCATTTTGTTTAAACATACGCGGTAATAAATTCTGGTGTTAGCATGCGATGTTTAGCTGGATCACTTGATGTAAACCCCCAGAACAGAGAGAGTACCGGCCTCCGTAAACAATGACTCAGGTTTAACAGGGTTCAATGAGGGGACACACACACACACACACACACACACCTGTAAGTTGGCCATGGTGTGGTACCACCAGAACAGCCGGGAAGTGATGAAATAAGCCACAACCACGTCCACGCTGTAGTGCTCGTGTGCCACCAGGATGCACACCACCCCCACGGCACTCAGCAGCCAGCACATGAGATGGTACCACCAGAACGACCGCGGCGAGTCTGCAGGGAGAAGAAAGTGAAGACAAGAGTGCTGCTAATATTTATAGCAACACTGATTTGTGGTCTCCTCTTCCGTATCGTCAATGTAAAATAAAAGGCCACCTGTTGCCATTTGGTGACAAGAATGAGATGTGACAAGAACAGAAGGATGGGAAACAAAATCTTTGTAGTAGGGGAAATTTTTTAAAAAGTTTTAATTTAAACAACATTTAGCATGGGCAGTGCAGTTCTGGGTGGGTTTGTGCAATATCTGTTTAAATGTTATTTACTTATTTTCATACATATATATATTTTGCAGAGTATATATATTCTTTTATTTATATATTTTGTCTTTATCTGTTATCGTTTTATCCCACAAAGGAAGATGCACTCAAAATTTCATTGTACATGTGTCCAATGACAATAAAGGCATTTGATTTGATTTGATTTAACATGTTTTCACCTTTCAATCACATATCCAGAAATGGTCTAGAGATGGGATTTATGGCTCTTTGAAGGAGCCGTTCCTTTCAAAAGACTGGCTCGCTGTAATATTCATTTATTTTTTAGAAGTCAACCAGGGGTGACTCTTTTTATCAGGGAAACAATCACTGGTAGCAGTTGTAGGATAAAATATGGATCAGAACAATTTAAATTTGCCCAAAATAATTTAAAAACTGTTGCAAATAACTTAAACCATGTCCTAAATGACACAAAACCCATACAAATTCACATTTATTACATTTGAAACAATTCAATGTTTATTTTTTTAAAAAACCATAGTATGCACTGTATATTTCATGGGTTATTTTTTCCACATAATGAGAAATGATTTTTTCCAGCATTTTTAACATCAACAAGCTTTATTCTCTATTTCTAACATATTTTGTAATGTTATTTTAAACATATATTATCTGGCAGATATTATATGATAGAGCTTTCTATAAAAACAATGTAAAATTAACCATATAGCAGCATTATTTTTCTGCAAAAATAGTTAATAGTTAATTACTGTTGTGCTTTAGAGTTTTGGAATTTACACCATAGTGGCATAAATTGTTTATTGACTCGGTCTTGAAAGAGATGTTTTTCTGTCAAATACTGCATTGTGCTCTACCTTAAGTGTCATCCACAGAAAAGTGCATCCAAATGATGCTACGTTTCCTTTGACTCTGGCTCATTTTGTGTTTTTTTTTTCTGTCACTAATATCTCCTCCTCCCTGATAAAGTCTCCAGTCAGTCGGACTCGACTAAGTTCACTGCACGTACAGCTGCGTTCACGTAAATGGAGCGCGCTGTGGAAAACTCAAACTCGGAGATGTCATTAGTGGTTCACGTGAAGGCAGCGTGGACAACTCAGACTCATGGGGCACACAGGTGACCCATGAAGAAAACGTGGGCAAGAGCCATTCAAAAGACGGACACTCGTGGACGTCACATCTCTAAAATGTACAGCTTTAGAAGGTAACTTGAAACCTCTGCTGTCAAATGTTAAATATTATATGAAAGAAAAGCAGTAATAAAGTTATTTGTATCCTATTAGCGCCTACAGCGCCCTATATCATACAACAACATCTGCCACAGGGAATCAGAGTGGAAACACACAATGTGATTCATATATTATTCATGGCAAAATCGCATAAATTATTCCACACAAGCAAACAAACAAGCCTTTCTTTGAGCACTCACATTCCTTGATGAACAGGTAGGTGAGGGTGAGCATCACCGTGTGTCCACTGTACAGGAAGTCTCCACACAGGAGGTGGGAGTTTGTGATGGAAAGCCCTCCGCCTGAAATCAGCTGCAGAATTCGCTGAATTTTTGCCTGGGAGTCTCCGTGAAGCTGCCAGAGAACAGGAAGGAAGTGATGAGGGAGGTCAACACTGGAGGAGCAGTAACTTTAAGGCTGCAAAGCATGGATATTATCATTACTGATGTCTTTTGCAATCAAATATTTTTCCAAAAAGTCGGAATAAAGTGAAAAATTTAAGTTTCCAAAGCCTAAAATAAACAATTTGACTTTTTTTTCTAACAGTACTAAAAAAAGTCAAAAATATTCAATTTAGTGTTATGTAAAATATCAACAGTCTTCATATTTGAGAAGCTGAAACAACAGAATAGTTTTTCCTTGCATGATAAAATCCTTCAGAAATACTTAAAAACTAACCTAAACAATTACAACCAACCGATTATCAAAACAGTTTCTTACTAAATGAATAGTCTGACATTTCAGTCTTTACAGTGATGGCACAACAATGAATCACTAGACAATAACGATGTTAACAGCATTTCCAACTACACAAAATAACAATAAATTTGTGATAAAATCTTGTGCTCTTGTACCTGCTAAGTAAATTATAGGGCATGACTGGCCGTCTTTCATACACGGTCAACATTTTACATTTTTTGAGAAAAAACACTATCCAACTGTCTAACCTCTGATCCTTTCATTCTACACAACACAACAAACAACTGCCAGGGGCACATGTTTTTGATCAGACACTAATGGACCTCGGTATTGTTGGTTTCCTGAGGCAGTAAAAGCTAAAATGGCTTTTTTTTATAGCCACTTGTGTGGCTGCACAAAACAAGTCCCAGAGACTGTAGAAGAAAAAGTGCTGCTGATGTTTACATAAGGCCACTCACCTTTGGAGCACAAGTCATGTGCATACCAGGTACAGGCAGGGTGGTGATGTACATGGTGACACAGCGGTACAAGTACAGGGTGCCGATGAGGAAGAAGAACCGTCTGCATGCTATTGACCTGCAAATGGAAAATGTACAAGTACCAATAGGGGAAAAGAATGTTTGAAAATATTTTTAAAAATACCAAATAAGTCTGGAGTACCTCGTAAAATGTCATTTTTCTCTTGTCCCACCCCCCGATGACCAAATTGAATCTCAAATAAAATATTTAAAATGAAATTTAAATCTCCTTTTTTGTATTTTTTTTCAGTCATGTCTCTTGTAATTGTGGGAACACTTTTTTAATCAACATAATACTTGAAATAATAATTATTATGCATGGAACATGTGTCCCACAACAACCCTGTTAGCATAACCTTTTTAGGTGGTAGAAGAAGAAAAAAACAGTGAATCACATGAAACGCTGGAATTAACATCATCAAACAGTTTTCCAAAAGAATGGTTAAAGCAAAGCTACATCCTCTCTTCTATTTTTCATATTTTCAGAACATTGATAGCCTTGATTGAATGTCTCACTCTGGGAGGTCCTCTAGGTCAGCAGTAACATCTAGCTAAATATCTAGCTTCTACTCCTGAGAAAAAGCTAATATTAGCATGGATTAACAACCCTGTTACTGTGATTAGAGTAGGGTTAGCAAACAACAAATAAAACATGGAATAAAAATGGTACCTTTGATAGTTTATTACCTATTATTGATGAATATGTAGCAGAAAACTGTAAAGAGGTATATTTTTCAAAAATTTTGAAGCCTAAATGTCCTCCAATTCTTGAATGACCCATTTATTTAATCCTTATATACAGTGCAACTATGTCAATATACCACTGAGATTAATAAAGTGTACCTATAACAAGACAAACATCTACTCAAATCTACAAAATGCTGGGGACTGCAGGCAATCTTGCTCCTGTTCAGCCAGTCAAATTAAGTTTTAGTACAAGGCCACACAGCGATAATGACATGTCCTCTCTAATGTCTAACGTGCTGTGATTTAATTTTTCATGTTGAGAATTGCAAATTTTTGCTAAGTCTTATCCCCTGAACTCCAAAACTAGGGTTTGAAAGTTTTTTTGTATTTACAAGAAAGTAAATTAGACCATTTATCAGCCAGAAACTGTAGAAAGAGAATCAGATTTACAAAGTTGTAATGGTCCTTGAGTTACTTATACGTGACGTGCTGTTCAGTGAGAAAAAGTTATCAAACTGGAGTTTGAAACTGTAACGTTTCAGCAAAATTACTTTATTCTGCATCTCATTTAAAAGCCAAAAATACATCTTTGGCTCCAGGGACTGAGCTGTGACTGATAGTCATGTGACAAAAACTCAAGGACTTTTCGGCTGAACTGGGCTGAATGTCAGGGTGTTCTTCTACAGAGCATATAAGAGCAGTACAAGTATGGAAACAAATTAAAAATGTAAGTCGTAAAATATGTACAGTATGAAGAGTCACTTTTGTCACACTGGTAACATCTGTAGGCATTTGGAAAAATGCTGTAAATTTAGATTTTTGTACAAATAAATAAAGAAATGTTTCTTTTTTACGATTTATGACATTGTAACTGTGTTATCCTGCACAGAAGACATTTCTGAGTTCTCTCTGCTTCTTGGCATAGTTGTTGTGTTTCCATAGAGGTGAAGGACTTTATATTGCAGTGAATAATGAGCCCACAGGGAGCAAGAAATGCTCTAAAACTGCTTGGGAGTTCAAAGGGTTAATTCCCATGGTCGAATTAGCAAATGTGGTAGACTTCATGACACCATCCATCCATTATCCATACACTGCTTAATCCTCATTAGGGTCGCAGGGGGCTGGAGTTTGACTTCGGGTAAAGGCAGTGGACAGGTCACCAGTCTATAACAGGGCTATATAGAGAGACATTCACACCTACAGATAATTTAAAATCACCAGTTAACCTCAGCATGTTTTTGGACAATGGCTGCACGGTGGCCTAGCAGCTAGAAGATCCCTGGTTCGCGTCCTGGTCTTCCCGGGATCTTTCTGCATGGAATTTGCATGGTCTCCCTGTGCATGCATGGGTTCTCTCTGGGTTCTCCGGCTTCCTCCCACCGTCCAAAAACATGCTCAGGTTAATTGATAATTCTAAATTGTCCGTAGGTGTGAATGTGAGTGTGATTGTTTGTCTCTATATGTAGCCCTGTGATAGACTGGTGACCTGTCCAGGGTATCCCCTGTCTTCACCCTAAGTCAGCTGGGATAGACTCCAGCCCCCTACATCCCTAATGAGGATTAAGCAATGAATAGATAATGGATGGATGGATGCTTTTGGACTGTGGGAGGAAGTAGGAAGAGACCATGCAAACTCCATGCATAAGGATCCTGGGAAGGATGGGACATAAACCTGGGATCTTCTAGCTGCAAGGCGAAAGTGCTAACCACTGAACTACTGTGCAACCCCTTCATGATACCAGTTAATTAAACATTTTTCGGCAACATTTAAATGCAGAGTATATTTATTTGCTGTCAGCTTTCTAAACTGCTCGTGTGAAACAGTGATATCAAAGGTATTTTTTTCTTTGTGTTAGGGTTAAAGATACCTGATCAGATATCACCAAACTTGTCTTTTAAGCTGAAAGTAATCAGTGTGCATCAGATAGCATCAATGGTTCTTACCTGTATCTAAAGAAGAACAGCTGGATCATCCAAATGGCCAGCAGCACCATGCCATTGATCTCCGTCACTGTAAAGGCCCACTTGACCCTGTCGATATAGTCAAAGAACTTATCAGGAAGAGGCGGGCTGCTCTCTTTGGGTGGGACCCTCTCGTGGACGATTGTGATGACGACTGTTGTCAGGACCAAGTTAAAACCAGCATAAAAGAAAGCGATTGCCGTCTTCCACCACTCCGTGGGCAGACGGCTGACCTTGGACTCCAGCACAGAGATCTTCACATAGTCATTATGCCTGCCTATGCCTTTCCGAAAGCCCCTCTTTGCATCCTCTCCGCCCTGAACGTGGACAGGACAAGTTTTCCCGCCGCTGGACGCGGCACCACCCTCCATTCCTGGGTTTAGAGTATCAGCGGCAGAGTCTCTTCCATCCACAAGCTCCGGTGATGCCATTGGTGCCTGCACTGTCCATCCACAGGCGCCGCTCCTCTCGGTTGAGGCTTTTTAGCTGCCGTGAGAGAAATCAGAAGGTTGAAACTGACAAACTTTGCACAAGATAGAAAAGCACTTCTGTAAACGGGTACTGGGAGGTTACATTAAGGATGTCAGATCAACATGATGAGACACAGACACTATGGTTTACTTTTGTTTCCACTCCTCCCTATTTTAGAGATAAACAATGTAAGAAATGCGGGCTTTATTGATGCTAAGTTCTTGATTCTGCAGACTGAAACGTCCCTTTTAGACTGGAAAGCTATTTTTATATCACCCAGCTATTACAGATGTGGTTGTGCGAGTTAATGCTATGAGTTAAATTTTCCTTTCGCTGGACATTCAGCAGAACCACTTGGACAGCTTTCTGTTTGGACGTTCAGTCAGAATCTTATTTTAGGATTTCCAAACTCTTTCTGCGACACTGCGGAGGTTTTTTTTTTATGTTGTACTCAACTGGCAGCTGCTATGGTCACTTCAGCTGTTTTTATGGCCAGACATTACCTTTAAGTACACTACCAGTCAAAGCTTTGGACACGTTTTCTCATTGAAACGAATGAGAAAGTGTGTCCATTTGACTGGTAGTGTATATCTATCTGTTACACCATTGTTTACAGCTGGAGGTCTGAGTGACACACAGAAGACAATCAAAGCTGCAGATGAGCATGTGAAATGATTTGAGAGTGCACAAAAGCAATGACCGTTTTCATTCCTTCGCATCTAAAAGGACTCTAAGTCTCGTTAACTGCTCCATTAATGGATTGGAGAATATTGCTATCAGCCCCTCAATAAATGTTGTCAGCGGTACACACAGAATGCAATGTTTACTTGCAGAGGAGCCTGGCAGCAGGATAAAAGGTGGGATAGAAATAGAGTATGGCTGGATGTGAGAGAGCCGTTGAAAGTATCAGTTTCCTCAGAATCAATTTTTGGGAAAATATTATTACAGCAGTGAAGGGATAACAGAATAATGCCCTCCGACTAACCCACAGCAGACACAGTCTCTGTTATGCAACTGATAGATGATAACAGAACACAAGCTCTGACAGGCCTTCAGGGCTCATATGGTATGTTAATCCTGACCAAGAAGGCAAATAAGATCAACAAGAACAAACAAACAATATAAGCCAATTACAATGCCATGCTCCTCATGCTATTAGTGAGGTACAGTAGCATAAAGAGGGGACAGTTGTTCTAAGTATTGATTTTGATGCTTAAAAGTGTTGGAAGGAGGCAGTACTAATTCCATCTTTATGTATGAGTCTTTGCTTTTTTTTGGACTTCTGTATCTGTCCATCCTCTGTGTGAAGTTAGTGAAACATTCAGTACAAATTAGATGTGAAATATTTATTTTCCGATGTTCCCAGTGGCTGATAGTCGCAGCCATGTTGGCATAAGAACAGGGAGACCAGCTGCGAAAACAACTTGTCTTGTTTTCATGTTGTTCTGCTTGTTGCTGTTGTGTGGAAACTCATACAGTTCTGTCTTTCATTTCTTATTTATAAGGTGTGTCAAGGTGATGTAAAGTGCTGTGAATAACGGTTCCCCCTAAGCACAATAAAGTCTAACTATCTACCTAAGTAAACTGCTCTGTATGTACAGTACATGTGAGGGTCAGGAGAGCAGAGAGTCTCCATTAGACTCATTTTCCGGTCCCCTCCTCCCTCGTGTACAGTACACAGCATTTTCCCACCAGCAACAAGTACTGGGTGGTGATGGAAAACTGGCATAAAACCTATTCCACATGGTCACAGGCCATAATGGATAACTTGGCCGCCTCCTCTCATCCAAGCTATTTCAAGAGAAGTCAACCAGTGGCCTTGAAGGCTGTATTTTACTCCAGGGGAACCAGGGTTTTGACTCCATTTCGGGGCCTTCATAATAACATGCTACCCTTGCTGTCCACTCATTTTCTTCTTCTGCACCGTGTAGACTGTCTTCATCAAAAGGAGGGTTAAAAATAAGCCACGCCAGAGGTGGCCCTGCCCTCTAAGAACTGGTGAGACCACAAAGAGGAGTTTACTTTATGTTTGCTCTAAAACAAGTCCAGAATCTTCATGTTCAGCAGTGTAGCATGTTTCAGTCTTGAACTCTGACATGTTAGCTGTTTAAAATGAAATCTCACCAAACAAGGTTTCATTGCAGTACCTTACACAAGTCTGCACACTTGTTGAAAATTTGCAATTAACAATAAAGTACCTGTGATGAAAGAAAATCCTGTTTTTTGCTTTGAGAAATAAGAATAGTGTTTATTGTTATTACCATTTTTATTAGGTGGAGTAGTAGCAGTGGAGGTAAGGGGCATATTCTGTACTTTACTTAATTAAGAGTTGCAATACTATAGACTCAGAGTAAACCCACTGCATTACCAGTCAGAAATATTGCATTCAAAATCTTATTCTGGTAAAAGCAGAAAAATATTACAGGCTAAATGTTCCTAAAGTAGCTGTAGTAAAAGTACTTGTCATGCATTATTTTATTAGTAGCACTTTTCTGCTGTCCATGTGGTGCTAACTGTAAATACTCTTCACTGTAAATAATTACAGTAATATCATCTTTTTCTACACATAGAATAACTGTGTGATATAGAAGAATCAGTGCAATATCAGTAGCACTTACACTACTGTTCAAAAATTTGAGGTCACCCAGGCAATTTCATGTTTTCCATGAAAATTACACTTTTATTCATGTGCTAACATAATTGCACAAGGGTTTTCTAATCATCAGTTAGCCTTTCAACACCATTAGCTAACACAATGTAGCATTAGAACACAGGAGTGATGGTGGCTGGAAATGTTCCTCTGTACCTCTATGTAGATATTCCATTAAAAATCAGCTGTTTCCAGCTAGAATATGCATTTACCACATTAACAAAGTCTAGACTAGTTTCTGATTAATTTAACATTATTTTCATTGGAAAATTCATTTCTTTCAAAAACACGGACATTTCTAAGTGACCCCAAACTTTTGAACAGTGGTGTGTGTGCATGTCTTCTTCATTTATTTTACTGATGTTCGCTATGCGTTTTCACTATTCCCTTTGCTGTAACACTGCAAATTTCCTTGCAGTGGGATTAATAAAGGATTACCTTATCTTATATATCCAATCTGAAACAATGCAACGCGCTATAAAGGCTTGTCATGTGGGACCTGGGTGAAATCTTTTTCCAAAACCAATTTTAAAAAATTACAAGCAACTGTATAAGTAAATTACCATTCAAAAGTTTGGGGTCAAAAATGTCCTTATTTTTTAAAGAAAAGCATTTTTTTTCCAGTGGAGGTAACATTGATCCGAAATACAGTCTAGACATTGTTAATGTGGTAAATGACTATTCTAACTGGAAACGGCTGATTTTTAATGGAATATCTCCATAGAGGTACAGAGGAACATTTCCAGCAATCATCACTCCTGTGTTCTAATGCTACATTGTGTTAGCTAATGGTGTTGAAACAATAATTGATGGTTAGAAAACCCTTGTGCAATTATGTTAGCACATGAACAAAGTGTGAGTTTTCATGGAAAACATGAAACTGTCTGGGTGAGCCCAAACTTTTGAACGGTAGTGTATGTAAAAACTGTGCTAAAGGACAGTGCTTGGTTTTTCGCTTTTAGTTTGAACCACCAGTTAGTAGATGTAACAGGAATAATAGCATTGATAACCAGAATAGCATTAATTTAGGTAGTAGGCAGCCTGCATTTTCATTTAGCAGAAAACATGTCATGTCAACAGTGCGAATGACAGCGAGCAAAAGTTTGAAACCTTTGGGTTGTACCACTCATATGTTCATGACTCATTATAACAGATTAACAACCAGGGCTGTTCATCAAGACACAAACACAATCTTGACAGAGAGAACAAATAATTGTTGTCGTATCTCTGACAGCACGCCCCATTTCATAGGGGAAGCAGCAAAAATAGTCACACTGAACATGGACCCACCCTGACTTTTCTGGGTTTCTGAACCACATGAGAGGTTTGTGCTGACAGTAATGTCAGGTTCAGGACTGGGTGTCACCCATATGTTAGAGGGCGGCAGGCTTTCACAAATGGTGTCCGGGGCGCAGTCGGTGTTTGAAGTTTTCTTTTGGGGTGTAGCACAGTGGCCCCACACACAGTTTTAAAAACTAGGTTCCATATGAGGCTGCTGGGTGGGGCAACAGGTCACTGCACATCCTGTAATTAAGCCCTGTAGTTTCAGTCAGAGCTACTGCACTTTCGAACTGACAACTAGATAACAAAAATGAAAATAAAGCATAAAAACACTCATTCATCACAAACATGCACTTCAGAAAATAGGTTGCTGCTTTTGATTTGCTTTGTGAAGACTGGCCTTTTGCAAAAACATGTCATCTAATGTGTATAAACACTTACAGGTCATGCATAAGGAACTTTTTGCATGGATTTATGAACACGTTAACTGTACACAACACATAAACAATTATGTGTGTTTACTAGAATTCATTATATTTCTATATCTAGAAGCAAGACTGGTGAAAAGTTGGCTGTCATCAGGAGTCTGAAACCAATCCGCCATCCTTTTCAGCATCGCAGCCACAACCTAAACCGACAAGAGGACGATGCATCGGCATTAAGATTCAAATGTTGCTCGATTTCTAGCATCCTACCTGCCTTGCTTGGGCCTCCCAGCACCTCTTCCTGGAGTTGCAGCTGCTCGGATCCCTGTTTGCTGCGCCCTGTCTGCTGCGCCTCTCCGGCTGCACTGGCACATTACGCGACACTGCTGCTGGCTTTTGAGGGAGCGCTCCTCCCCGACGCTCCGCACATCCTCGCATCCATCCAGCCTCCTGCCTCGCATCCCCTTTAATCCCGAGGAACCGACCTGTAATCATCGCATGCGTCGCCCTGTAACTCAGTTTCTACCATATTATAAAGAGATGCTCTGCAGGATTTTACGCACACTTTGGCGACGTTTCCAGTTTGTGTGAGCACCTATTACGGAGGGACAAATTATTATTATTATTATATTTCAAAACAATTTTACGATCCGTAGAGATTAATTAAAATATAATTACATTTTTTTTATGAGGTTCAATTATTTAACTATTTTCAGTCAAATCAATAAAAGTACAAGTACTATCTTTAACATAACTGATTAAATTAATTTTACATTACATCTTGAGATGTTTCTTTGCAATACGAGTCTTTTACAAGGACTGGTTGCAGATCAGTTGA
Organism: Amphiprion ocellaris; assembly: GCF_022539595.1. Classification (NCBI taxonomy): domain Eukaryota; kingdom Metazoa; phylum Chordata; class Actinopteri; family Pomacentridae; genus Amphiprion; species Amphiprion ocellaris. The sequence continues at coordinate 20,101,226 of NC_072769.1, read as the reverse complement.
GTCACTGAGTCACTCACTGTTCCAGGAGACCGATGATGAAGCTAAACTGACCCCAGATCATATTTTCCCCTCCGGAACCCGCACATACCGAGGAAATGCGTCAGCTCTCCGCCGGTGACGTGGCCCCTCTTCCCGGTTGTGGTGCCAGGTCTCCTCGGCTCGGGGCTCCTCCAGTCACTGAACCTACCTGTGCCTAAATATATCATATATATAAAAAACCCTAACCATACCTGTGTTAGGAAACGAAGAGACGTTTTTTAGTCGTCCGGTGTGTTTTTAACGAGGTCGAACCAGCCGTTGACTGCTGCCGGCCATGGAGACTCATGGCAACTCGCACAAGAAACAGAAGCTGAGCAACGCCGCCGAGAGCTGGGTGAGTTTTCTATTTTTTCTGGCCAAGTTGTGTTCATTCAGCCCAACGTTTCATCGTGTCCTGTCCACCTCCACACACCGGCTGTTAAAGAGCTAACAGGCTAGCCGGCCGGGCTGCTAGTTTAATTAACACACTTACCGTTAGCTAGACTGCTACACACCGAAGCTAGCTCTATGTTGTTGCTAAAAAATGAGCAAATGAATGTTTTTTTTTAGCAAATGGAACTGCTTCAACTATTAGCACAGCTGTGATAACATTACACATTAAGGGTCCAGCATCCTTGTGAGTAAAATATGTTTTGAAAAACCCTCCTGTGCTTTCAATTGGTAACCTATTTCTGCAATTGATTGTTGGTTAAGATGCTCAGTGGCTAACTCTGCACTAGTGTCTTGCACATCATACAATAATCTCACACAGACACACGACAGATTCACTCTCTGTTATGCAACGGTTGGATGACAACAGAACACAAGTTGTGACAGACTTTTAAGGGTTCATAAGGCGTGCTTATATAATTAAAACGCCATGCTACTCATGTTAGTAGTGGGATTCTGTTGAGGTTTATTACATTGCAAGTTGTGATGCAAGTCAAGGGCGTTTAAAGGGGCAGGTAATCTACTCCTGCATGCACAGTCGCATAGTTTGATTTGTGCTTTATACACTCAGCGGCTGACTCTGCACTGCAGTACCTTTAACCTGTTCTTCCAGAATCCAACAGACTATAATCTCAGACAAACTCACTCACAGCAAGTTCACTTTATATTTTCTAACATAGATGACAGCAGGACACAAATTGTGACAGGTTTTGAGGGTCTCTAAGGTGTGTCTATACTGATCAAGAGCGCATAAAAGATTAACAAGAACAGACACACTATATAAGCCTATTCCAAAGCCATACCCCCTTGTGTTATTAGTGACATTCTGTTGCTGCACTGTGATTGTGATCCTCTGTGTGAAGGACATTTAAGGAGAAGTCACTATTGCTGGTCTACCATAGAGTAGGAAGTCTCTGGTTAAACAAATTTTTCGGTGCTTTTCATGGATAATCTGCTTCTGCAAGCACAAATGCTCTTTGATTTCATGTTATAAGCTTCAGTGGCTAACTGTTTTCTGCAGTATCTTTAACAATTAATGGTTTTCCTGATTCCAACAAGCAACACGAGCTATAACCATAGACAAATACACCAATGCAGAAAAAAAAGTTGACTGTTTTAAATGTCTTCATTTTTAAATGTTAGGATTCAAAACCCATCTTTGGATTTGCATTGTTGATTTGACCAAACAAAGACTTTGCAAATGTCACTCTGTGCTATGGTAAAATCGTTAACTAAGATAGTAATTACTACTTTAATGGAGAATGTAAATGATCATTCCTTGCAGCTCTACATATGTGTTCTAACAACAGCCTGGCTGTGAGAAGTCATATATTAAGGCCACTTTTAAGACAATTTATTGTGTAATTAATTTAAAGTTTGCAAGGCATGATATGTTTTCTATACATCTTTATTGTTAGGCTGCAAGTGGACTGATTTTACACTAAATCTGCATTGTTTCAGGGAATGCAACGTGCAACTAACGTAACCTATCAAGCTCATCACGTAAGCCGGAACAAGCGAGGGCAGGTTGTGGGCACCAGAGGAGGATTCAGAGGATGCACCGTTTGGCTGACTGGTAGTTTACGACGTGTTACTAAAACACATTCCAGGGTGGCGTTAATTAATGTTGTGATTTTTTTCATAATCCTGCGCTTTTCCTCCTTGTAAAGGTTTGTCGGGTGCAGGGAAGACCACAGTCAGCATGGCTCTGGAGGAGTACCTTGTGTGTCACGGTATTCCCTGCTACACCCTGGATGGGGACAACATCCGTCAGGGTTTGAACAAAAACCTTGGTTTCAGCCCAGAGGACCGTGAAGAGAACATTAGGCGCATTGCTGAGGTGGCCCGGCTTTTTGCTGATGCAGGGCTGGTCTGCATTGCCAGTTTCATCTCTCCTTACAGTAGGGTGAGTGACTCTCCAAAGACAGTATGAGCAGTCGAATGAGAGAAAGAGATGATTACAGCAATATATGTGGCAAATTTGGCTCACATTCTGCTTTTGTTTTCATCATTGAATCACATTTAAATAAAGTTAAAATTGATTTGATAATGAAAGTAAATAAGAAAAAAAAGAGAATACTCCTGCTTGGAGTTGTGGAGTTTACCATTTGATGCGCAACAACCATTTCCTTTTATCACAATGAAGAACTTAGATGCATGATTTGCAGTTTATTTGTAGTTCCTCATTTACTGTCCATTATTAGCGGCCAATTCTGAGCTGTGTTTGCTGAAATGCAATCCAGGTTCCTGTACACTGTATTGTCCTCTTGCAGCAGACAATAACCTGAATTGTTGAGCCTTGATTGTGCCACCTTTCACTAACTGTTTGATTTCAGTAATGTTTGTATCTCAGTGTGTATATGGTTATTGTCTGTCAGGATCGTCTCAATGCCAGGAAGATCCACGAGGCTGCAGGTTTACCTTTCTTTGAGGTGTTCGTTGATGCCCCTCTTGACGTATGTGAACAGAGGGACGTGAAGGGGCTGTACAAGAGAGCCCGAGCAGGGGAGATAAGAGGTGCAGTATGATTTAGTTCTATGTGCCGTGCAGTTTGAGGTCACTTAGAAATGTCCTTATTTTTTTGAAAGAAAAGCAGTTTTCTCAATGAAGACAACATTAAATTAATCAGAAATACAGTCTCGACTTCTAACTGGAAACGGCTGATTTTTAGTTGAATGTCTCCATAGGAGTACAGAGGAACATTTCCAGCAACCATCACTCCTGTGTTCTAATGCTACATTATGTTAACTAATGGTGTTGAAAGGTTCATTGATGATTAGAAAACCCTTGTGCAATTATGTTAGCACATGAATAAAAGTGTGAGTTTTCATGGAAAATGTGAAATTGCCTGGATGACCCCAAACTTTTGAACGGTAGCGTATGTTTAGTTCAGAAAAAATACTGAATAACAAAACTCTTAATTGGGAAAAAAATAGATATTTTAAGAATATGGTGTGCCATTTTACTGATTCAAGTAGGTCTCATATATAAATAAAGAGAAATAAAATACTTGAAAATTAGAATATTTTAAATACAAAGTACCTCTAACTGCTCTGAATAAGTAGCATAGACACTGGGATTCAAGAGTTTCTCTTTAATTAATTAACTGATTGAATCTTTAATTCCTGCAGTTAGAGTTCCCTTGTTTGTGTCATTTTCTCAGGCAGTTTCCATCCCTAATTACCTACTTGTGTTGGAGATTAGACTTTGCATAATAAATTTAAAAAAAAAATGCTGCATTTTATTTCCCTCTTCACACTGCAGACATTATAAACATTCCCTGCATATGACCAATAGTTATAAGAAGATATGAGAGATAAGATACACAAGATATTTGACAGTGTGTAATATATATAACCCTTACCTTAAGTTTATCATAGTACCCTAGACCAAACATTCTGTAGTATCTCTAGAAAAGTTTTATGCCCAGTATTAATGTATATGTAGACTCCTCCTGATCCAACTGGTAGTGGAAAAATGTCAAGTATAAAGTTTGTGCAGGCTTGTCTAATATTGTGCAGTTCAGAGCTCTGCATTGTTGCAAGTGATACAGAAATGTTAGTCAGAATGACTAAGTAAGTTTGCAACTTCTAAAGAAAAATGACCTGAGTGCTCGTTCAGACATGAAGCTGACACATTCTGTTGCCATCAGATTAAAAGAAAACAGATGTTTGAAGGGGGCTGCACATTGACTTGGTGGTTAGCACTTCGCCTTGTAGCTAGAAGATCCCTGGTTCCCTTACTACTGCTCGTTGAGGAGCCCGACGGGCCTTGGCAGTGGTCGCCGGAATATGAATAGCGCTGACCACACCTCACAGAGGTTATAAGCTGAGGCAACATCAACCACCACCAGAACTGAAGAAGCCTCTTGGATGAGAGGTGAAACGTCTTCAAGGAACTTTCTTAAGTCCAGTTGGATTGATTTAAACAACTTTGGATAACCATGACCTGGATGAATGAGAAACTACACAGACATACTGCTAACACACCAGCACCTGTCTGCTGTCAGCACAGCTACACTGACACACACTCTGTTTCTTGACCATACACTCAGCTAGTCAATAATGTAAAGGAGAGAAAACATACTGTTGAAATCCATATTTTTGTTCGTGTTTGTCCAGATTCTCTTTATCTGTTGATATCCGAATGATGTATTCAATTACACAATAATTTGGCAGTTGATATTTGGCTTGTTTCCCTGATCAGTGGTCCATTTCTATCTGCAACACTGCTAAACACACCGTGTACTTGTACCTTATACTGATGGATGGATAGATAGATAGTTAGACCTACTGTACATTTCATAGTGTCCATTTCAAATCCATGAAATAATAGAAATACACACAAAAAAATACTGTTTGCTGAAAATGTTCCTTGAGAGTTGAACATATTGATTAAAAAATATAGCTTACACTGCAATAAATTCTCTTTTTTTTTCAATCAGGTTTCACTGGTATTGACTCAGAGTATGAGAAGCCGGAGGCTCCAGAGCTGGTGCTGAAGACTGACTCCTGCAGTGTGAACGAGTGCATACAACAGCTCGTTGATCTACTTCAGGAGAGGGTGAGGGCAAGAAATATCCTGCATTAATCATCTGTATCCCCAGTAACGCCATCATTAGGTGTTGAAATTCACTTATCTGTTGCCACTAGAGGGCAGGAAAGCATCATATTTGTATGGCTAATGATGCCAGTGCAGTCCTTTAGTGAAATGTAAACCTTTACCAACATCTTGTTTATGCTGGATATTGTGTAATGATGTCTTTCTAATTGTTCGTTTAACATTTTGATGTTTAACTTTGCAGGATATAGTTCCTGTTGATGCCTCATACGAAGTGAAAGAGCTGTACGTTCAGGAGAATAAACTGGATCTAGCCAAGGCGGATGCAGAGACTCTTCCTGCTGTGCAGATTGGGAAGGTGATTATGATTGTCTAATTTAGATAAATCAAAAATAAAATGAAGCTAAATAGCTCTTTGTTTGTACTGTTTACAGAATAGTCATTAATCTATCCACAGACACATTTGCCAGTATCCTATTAATTTGAACTGTATGCATGATAAGTTTGTCAAACTGCCATAAGTGGCTGTTTCTATAAACATATCTCCTCAGGTGGACATGCAGTGGGTGCAGGTGCTGGCTGAAGGCTGGGCAACTCCTCTGAATGGCTTTATGAGAGAGAGGGAGTTTCTGCAGTGTCTTCATTTTGACTGTCTACTGGATGGTAAGAGGAATTTAAAATCATTGTTTCCATACACTAAAATAAAATAAAAAAGAGCTTATAACATTTCATTGCAAAAGAAAAGGCACTAGGTGGAGTCGAGTGCTCACAAAATGGATTACCAAAAATGGTAGATGGGTTTCTGTTGGGACATTAGTGCATATTTCCCAGCAATCGGATGAAGTTAATGTGTTTTGTGCATCACTTTCTGGTGGTACTATGGCTAAACGATCCTGCAGGCTTTCTAGAAATTGAGTCTGTTCATCAACCTCTTCTTAGGGATAATTCAATAGTGTCTGTCATTGTAACATTTTCAAGTTTTGTGTTATTTGTAAAGGTTGAACCCTCTGTCAGCTGCACTCTTTGGTTTCCGTTTTTTCTGTTTTCTAATACGAATGTAGCACTTTGATTAAACGCAGCATTAAATTAGATGAGCAAATACAAAAGTGCCTTTATGTGTCACTGCAGTGGGCAATGAATATTGTGCAGTGTTGGATGTACTGAGAGACCTAAGTACACTACCGTTCAAAAGTTTGGCGTCACCCAGGCAATTTCATGTTTTCCGTGAAAACTCACACTTTCATTCATGCGTTAACATAATTGCACAAGGGTTTTCTAATCATCAATTAGCCTTTCAACACCATTAGCTAACACAATGTAGCATTAGAACACAGGAGTGATGGTTGATGGAAATGTTCCTCTGTACCTCTATGTAGATATTCCATTAAAAATCAGCCGTTTCCAGCTAGAATAGTCAGTTAGCACATTAACAATGTCTAGACTGGATTTATGATTACTTTAATGTTAGCTTCATTGAAAAAAAACTGCTTTTCTTTCAAAAACAAGGACATTTCTAAGTGACCCCAAACTTTTGACCGGTAGTGTAAGTGTTAACCGAGGTGACAGAATCCTGCTGATAAAATCAAGAGTGAAGCTGGAAGTAATGAAGCGTTGATTCCATTTCCACCCAGCACTCATGAGTGTCTCCATTTTTTTGGCAGACTTTTAAAAATGAATCATATTGGGCCTAGATTCTGTTTGTGTAATTACAGCAATTTCTCAAGTATTGTTTGAAATTCCAAGAAAAAAACATCACTTTTACTGTCACTATTCAAACGTCAGCTCTGTATTGTAGTGCCAAATACTTTGTTAGATACACACACACGGAAATGAAAAATACACAATGTATAGTGGGAGTTAACATAGGCGGCATTTCATTTTTAACATTCTGACAGGTGTATATGAAACAACTGAAGGATAAAACCATCTACATCTCACAGCTTAGAGAAAAATTAGAGGCAGACATATATAAATATAGATGTGAAAAGTCATGATTCACTTTCCTGTTCGTCCCAAGGGAGAGGGATGGAGAGGAAGAAGCTTTTGTATTGATTGACACCACACACCACTATTTGTCCATTTTCACTTCCTTCCTGGGATTTGACAGCGTAAGGATTGATTGCACACACACTAATGCTGAAACTGGTCGAGCAGCATGAAACTGCAGCTAATCAAGAAGTCTGGAAAAATAAACAGAAATACAAATTCAAGATTGTGTCTCCCTCGTTCAGACATTTGGCAGTCCTGCATGTGCGTTTTATTGGAAGCAGCTGTAAGCTCTGCACTGTGACAGAGGGGACCAGAGAAGGGTCCAGCAGGAGGCGGGGGCAGTCAGCATCCCCTCCTGTCCACATGGTATTCCATGTGATGTGAGGTGAAAAGCGTGCCGGCCTCAACGTTTTCATCAACCCGGATGGCAAAATTAATGAGCCAAAAGAGTGCTGTCACCACACTTATCAAATCGGGAAAAGAGAGAAAGGGTCAAGCTCCACTGTAGCGGCGGAGGGTTTTTCTTCTTCTTAAATTGCAGGCTTGAAGACACACTAGTCTGTGGTTTAGCCGTATATAACACATTTAGCCTGGAGGCGTACAACACGATACTTTACAAGAATGGTTAGGCTGTCGTGTTGCGCATTGCTAATCTTTGAACACTTTTACCTGCCTTATGTCTTATTTTTAAATGAACAATATAGTTTTTTTCTTTTAAATAGGTAAAATTGACTTTTTTTTGGCAAAGTGATAAAGAATTTAATGTTTTTTTTTCAGTGTATTTATTTAAAATCAGACTGAAAAATGTCAATTTACAAAGTGTACAGACCCGTAATTCAATACATTTGTGGGCAGCAGTTATAGCTTTGAGTCTTCTTTGTTAAGTACTGTATGTCCAATCAATTAAATCTACCAGAGGTCAAGTGCACTCAAGTTCTGGACGACTCTCAGGGATGATTAAATCAAACAGGAGGCATCTGACTACAACCTGGACTACAGCAAAAGGTCTGAATACCTGACGATAGATGATATGTTTCGCTGTTTACTTTGTGTTTATAGTTATGTGACGATTGGTGTTGGTTTGTCTGTCTGTTAGCCACATTACTCAAAAACGGAATAATGGATTTGGATGAAAATTTCAGGGAAGGTCAGATATGACACAGGGACCAAATGATTAGATTTTGGCAGTGATGCGGCTTATAGTCTGGATCCATAGATTTGTTAAAGATTTCTGTATCATTGTGAGATAGCGGCACTGCGTCACTGTAACTATGACAACAAGTGAACACTACATCAGCTGCCTGCTGACGATCACATGATTGCAATCATACTATAAATCCACCGCTGTGGACTAATCAGGACTTATCCGTCAGAAATGATACAAGGAACAATTTGTGGAGGTGTTTCCGAGTCCCATTAATTCCCGCTACATATTTAGGTCACGCGATTCGGTATCCGTACATAACGTACACATGCATAAGACATGCCTGTTCTCAGTGCAATGTCATTTTGTTTATGGGTACATCTATATAAATGGCCACCTTCTATGCTGCCATGATTTCTGATCATCATCAACTAATAAACAAATGCTGCATTTCAGACAATGCTGTAAGGGAGAATGAACAGCATTGGTGGAGTACTGCTCTCTCTGAGTACTTTTCTAGTTTTTATTGAATTTGCAGGCCTTTAAAAATTTGTTGACAGTTTGTCATTGTTGATTATAGAATCCAGATTCATGGGCTGAATTATATTTTTTTCCCTTTTTCCCTTGAAATCTACAGCAGCAATAAGTGCGAATTCACAGTATATTTAATGTTTCTCACCAAAACACACCCTGGATATTTCTGAAATTTAACATTTAAAGACAAAAAACATTCTCTTTCTACCACAGTAATGGTAAAGCTGATTTTAAATTGAGAGATGTAGATGCTAACATGAGTGCGTGTTAGCTTGCAGTCATTTTCTTGCAGCCTTTGTTCAGTTATTGCAACATTTCCCCAACTGAGAATCAGTGGTAAGGGTTGAAAATGCCAGAAGTATCTTTTAGTGTAGTTTGAATTGAATGGTTTTTATGTCACCATGGGCTTTTGAAAATTATAAGTGGTAAGTGATATAATTCAGTGTTTCTGAATTTTAGGTTAAAAGATAAATGCTAAAATGGTTATTATTTGCACATTTGTAGTATCATCTGTATGCATAAATGTGCCTTTTCATTCCATAGGTGGTGTAATCAACCTCTCGGTGCCTGTGGTACTGCCAGTGTCGACTGCAGATAAGGAGCGTTTGGACGGTGTGACAGCCATGGCCCTGGTGTACGAGGGCAGACGAGTGGCCATCCTTCGTAACCCTGAGTTTTATGAACACCGAAAAGAGGAGCGATGCGCTCGACAATGGGGCACCACCTGCAAGGACCACCCCTACATCAAGGTAAGTGTCTCAGATGACAGATGCCTTCAGGGTCACAGTTTATTTTTCTGGAGTAAGGCAGGATATTGGCAATAATCTCCGGTTGAGAACTGATCAGATTCCTTCACCAGAAGCTATGGTGTAGTGGCTGTTTATTTAGTGAGGGCCCCTTTTTCTTAAAATGGTCCAACACAGCACATATATGGGCCTCTTTATTACTCTGCCAAGGAACACGGCAGTGTTAGGTGACGATTGGCGTACGTTTGTCTGTCCGTTTGTCTGTTAGCAACATTACTCAAAAACGGACTTGAAATTGTCAGGGAAGGTCAGAAATGACACAAGGACCAAGTGATTAGATTTTGGCAGTGATGCAGCTTATAGTCAGGATCCACGGACTTGTTAAAGATTTCTGTATCATTGCCAGATAGCGGCACAGCGTCACCGTAACTATAACAAGTGAACACTACGTCAGCTGCCTGCTGATCACATGATTGTGATCCTACAACAAATCCACCGCTGCGAACTTATCTGGACTTATCTGTCGGAAAAGATGCAAGGAACAACTGATTAAATTGTGGGGGTGGCGGGAATTAATGGCACTTGATATATTTAGGTCACGTGATCTGGTATCTGTACATAACGTACACATGCATAACGCAGACCTGTGCTCAGCGCAAGGTTATTTTGTTTGCTGGTACATCTATATTAAATAGCCACATTCTATGTTGTTGTGATTTCTTACCATCAGTAACTAATAAAAAAAATACTGCATTTCTGACAATGCCATATGGGGGAATGAACAGCCTTGGTGGAGTACTGCGCTCTCTGAGTGCTTTTCTTGTTTATTATATTTTTTCATTCACTTGTGTTTAGAAAATCAGTTGTGACTTTTCTACGCTGTTGATCTCTCCAAAGAATACGACTGTTGAGCATCTTACATGACTCCTACCATGCCAGCAGTGGACAGGTTGGTTTAATTTTAAGTGTGGAAAACAAATCACAACATGGTTCTGAAAGCATCTTACAACGGAGCCAAGTGGCTGTTGATCACGTCACGCAGACACCTCTTCTGCTGACAGCACTCACAGTTTTACGTAGTTTGCCAGATCAAACTGAAATCAGTCGCTTTGTAAAGTATGGATATCAAAGGGTATTCACATGATAAATTACATGTCAACAAAACTAATGACACGAAGGGGTTTTTGTTTTTTCTCAACTTCAACTTTTCAGTGTCAGTGCTGTAGCTGTGTTTCTTTATTGCCTGGTCTGTCTAATATTGTCACTTTGTATCACATTAACGTGGCACAGGCCAGAGTTTTCAGTAACTCTAGCGCAAGAGACAAGTAAAAGATATTGCCTTATACAATAGCAGCCAGAATTAATTGGTTTGATTTATTGATTTTAAGCAGTTCTCAGAATTTGAGAGAGCAACACTGATGCCTCCTTGAATGTAAAATTGTGTTAAGTGCACATGATAGGCTTAATTGTAAACACATTTTCTGTTTACAAAACCAGGGCAAATGATAAAAGATTACACCTACACTACTTGTAAAGGTGTTATCATTTTGCTTTTTTTCATGTTTTAGAAAATAAATGCTATCCTATACAGCTACACATGGACTATCAGCACCAGATGTTTCAACTAAGCACAGACATCACTGTGATCACCACGCTGAGCAAATGCAGGACAAAACTGGTAGACTCCTCACTAATTCACTGTTTGTGTTGACACGACATCAACTGGACATCTGCAAGCGGCCAGATAGCTAGCATTAGCAACCCAGCAGGGACAGACCGAAAAAAATTATAATTCACACACCGTTTACATGACTTTCAAGGCTTCCACTGCGCTGTATCTCGCACCTACAAGTAGTATCCTGTGAACAAACACAGAGCATCAGTCATAAACAGTTTATCCCTATTTTAAATGCTTTTTCTGGATTGACAACTAGGTAGTCAGCTAACTATCTCGAGTCACGACAGGTCCTTAAACTGCAGCTGGTTCCACACCGACATAACACAAAACATTTAACACAAGTGTGACACGTTTCCTGAGAAAAATTGCAAAAATCAACCTTTAATTTTTCAAGTAAAAATCACTTTCAATTAGTTATTCATTGCATTCAGCCCAAGCCTTAAAACTGAATTTAGAATATAGGCTGATACGTCAGAAATGTTATCGAAGCCTAACTTTTGGCAAATAAATACTGAGCAGCATCTGCAGAGCTCCAGACTGTCTGTCTCGGAGTGCTATGTGATAAACACTGTGCATGTGAAAGCAAGCTGCCTCCCTGGATTCGGCACTGATAGAACACAGATCCCAGCTGGCCTTTTTACATTGCTTATGGAAAGACTGAATAGGTGGAGGAGTGGAGCTTTTCTCACAGTCTGTCAGGACGCCCAGTGTAATCACTTGATCTTTCTGGTCCTCCCTCGTTTTGCAGGTGTTATATTTGGATGCAGAGCCTCTTGCTCGGCCTCCACTGAAATGTGTTTGAGATTGGACTGTGCGACTGCCAGCTTCCACCTTTCTGCTCACCCAACCCTTCTCCAAATATATCCAGGAATTATTTCCATCTGTGTCCTATCGACTTCTGCAGGGCTCAGGTAGACACTGTGGTGAAATAATGCCCCAAAAATTGATCCTGCACACATTGCAGAAAGTGACATTGGCTTGTATTTGTAAAATAAAGGGACTGTCTGGTCTTAGTGACAAAAATAGTTGTCTAATTGCCTTTTTATTTCCATCTGTGTGAACTAGTAATGTGAGGTTGATTAGAAAAACTGCTTGTCTAATTTTATATTGTTGTTTTCAGGATTAGTGTAGTTAGTAAGCCATTTTTATACTCTGACCAAAGGTTGAAGACAAAACTAATAGTGCCCTGTGTGATGATTTCACTCCCTGGGGTCAGACTTACTCTAAACCTCACTGACTCGTTTTAAAGCCCTCTGCTGCTAAAATTTCTGGCCAACTTGAGCACCAGACAACAGCTGTCTCAATGTTTCGGTGCAGTTGGCAGTCATTTTTAATTTTAGTGGATATCTCTTTTTTCTGTCTCACCTTGTTTATGATGAAATCTGGCTTGACTACGTGCTTTAAGATGCATCAGAAAGGCTGCAAGGTTCATAAATTGGTACCATGACTCTTCACTGTCAACACATTATGTCTCAATGCTGGCTTTAAACACATGCTGTGTGCTTTGTATTTCCATGACTGTCATTCTTTATCCTCTCTAACCTAACGTGTGTTCAGCCTGCTCTGATTAAGGTCTCACTCATTAAAGTGTGTGTGTATATACAGAAGTGTGTAACTCCCTGCACTGGAGCCAGTCTGTCAGCACACCTCTGCACTGATAGCTACAACATTTTGATCCTGTTACTTTTCAGTCAGAAATGACTGACTCAACATAACATGTAGTTAATCCACTTTTTCCTGTTTACCTATCTGTCAGTCAGACAGGAGCCCCTTCCACCGGAAGCTATGGTGTAGTCGCTGTTTATTTGGCTAGGCCCCCTTTTCACATATGAAGTCGTGGGGCACTTAAAATGGTTAAACAGTGGATGTGGATGTGTATGAGGAAGTCTCCTCCTTTGGCTTATCCATGTAGACATTATACTTTCCATTTATTTCTGTTGGAGAAATAAATTGACTTGTCTATGCTGATCTCTCCAAAGAATAAGACTGTTAGCCGTCTTTCATGACTCTTATCAGGCCAGCAGTGGACAGGCTGGATGAACTGGAGTGTGGAAAACAAATCACAACATAAAACTGAAAATTTCTTACAATGAGCAGAGCCAAGTGGCTATTTTTCACATCACGTAGACACCTCTGCTGCTGACAACACTTAGATTTTTATTTATAGTTTGCCAGATCAAACTGAAATCAATCAATTTGTAAAGTGTAGATGTCAAATAGTGTCCACATGAGAAACTAGAAAAGCACTCGGAGAGCGCAGTACTCCGCCAAGGCTGTTCATTCCCCCGTATGGCAGTGTCAGAGATGCAGAATTTTTATTTATTTTTTTTAGGAATGCAGCATTTATTTGTTACTTATTGATGGTCAGAAATCACCGCAATATAGAATGTGGCCATTTAATATAGATGTACCCACAAATAAAATGACCTTGCACTGAGCACAGGCGTGTGTTATGCATGTGTACATTATGTACGGATACTGAATTGTGTGACCTAAATATGTAGCGTGCGGCAGAAATTGATGGGACTCAGAAACACCCCCACAATTTGATCTATTGTTCCTTGTATCATTTCCAACGGATCAGTCCGTAATGGTCGATTTGTAGTAGGATCGCAATCATGTGATCGTCAGCAGGCAGCTGACATAGTGTTCATTTGTTGTCATGGTTACAGTGACGCTGTGCCGCTATCTCGCAATGATAAAGAAATCTTTAACAAATCTGTGGATCCAGACTATAAGCTGCATCACTGCCAAAATCTAATCACTTGGTCCTTGTGTCATTTCTGACCTTCCCTGAAAATTTCATCCAAACCAGTCTGTTTTTGAGTAATGTTGCCAACAGACACACAGAAAGACAGACAAACCAAAGCAGATCGTCACATAACACCGCCGCATTCCTTGGCTGAGTACTAACATTCCAACAACAGCAGTGATATGGATGGGTTTTTGTTTTTTTCATTTTTTAATCAACTCCGAAATTATCTTTTTGATTCTATTTCTGGTCCTTTTTCGAGTTCTTTAAGTCTCAGTGCTGAAGCTGGGCTTCTTTTGCTGTCTAGCTTCTAGACATTTGTCTCTTTGTATCGCGTTAACAAGGCACAGGCCAGGGATTTCAGTAACTCTAGCTACGGTCTCGTAAGTGCCACAGGATGCAAGCAAAAGATATTCCCTGAAACAATAGCAGCCTTTGCCTGCATCCTGAGCACTTTTGTGACATTGTTGGATGAATCTCAGGAGGGGAAAATTTCTCTCCAGTGTGGTTATGAGCTCATCACCAGGTTTTACCATGGAATACAATCTGATTTTGTCTCTGCACTGTTATTCAAATTAAGGTAGCAGTTGTGACCAAATGCAGAAGGATAGACAAGCCAGAGTTTTGTTGGCGGTTTAACGACACATCAAGACTTTGATTTATGCTGCTGTGTCCCTGTTGCAACTGTGTAATAACTCAGGGGTTTTATTAGAATTCACACAGCCGGCCTCCAGTGCAGGCAGGTTTATAAGGACCATAGTGCCTTAAGTCTGGATTATGTTTGAGTTGTGTTCTCTGTCACGATCGTTATGGCTCTGTTTTTAGATGGTGATGGAAAGTGGAGACTGGCTGGTTGGTGGAGACCTGCAGGTTCTGGACAGGATCTATTGGAACGATGGACTCGACCAGTACCGACTGACACCCACTGAGCTGAAACAGAAGTTTAAAGAAATGAATGCAGGTATGGTTCAGTAAGTTCTGCTGGCCATGGTTTATTTTCAGTTAGAACTAAAGTAAAATGGGGATGACATCTTGGACCAGGGAGAAAGACGATAATGTCACAATAATTACCAACTGCTAGCATTTTTTTCTTTAAAAGAAGCGGACAACTTTGGGTTTTCCTCTCACTTCTTTAGTGCTTGTAGTCTTTGTTTAGATTTTGGTACAGCAATAGAGGAGTTGGAGGATTATGGTGTGATTCAGTCCTTCACCGATGACACACACTGTATGTGGTTCCAGAGGTCAGGCAGTCTGCAGCTTGATTATCTAAGGGTACATTGTGGCCTGCTGTTTGTCTTGTACAGATGTATACAGATGTGTTTGATTGTAGTTTAACAAACTTCTCTCTATTTAGATGCCGTATTTGCCTTCCAGCTCCGTAACCCAGTCCACAACGGCCACGCTCTTCTGATGCAGGACACCCACAAGCGTCTCATCGAGCGAGGTTACCGCCGGCCCGTTCTGCTGCTCCACCCACTGGGAGGCTGGACCAAAGACGATGACGTGCCGCTGCCTTGGAGGATGAAGCAGCACGCCGCCGTGCTGGAAGAGGGCGTCCTAAATCCAGACTCGACCATTGTTGCTATTTTTCCTTCACCCATGATGTATGCGGGGCCAACTGAGGTAAGATTAGCAAAAAGTGTCATAGTGGCAGTCGCATGTTTGAAGTTTCTTTCAACAAAGGAGAACAAAATGGCTGCAGCACTGAATAATGACAACAGACACAGAGGGAAGAGAACTGTCACATACTTTGCACTTTTTTTTAAGAGTGAAAAACGGCAGGAAAGGGGATTTACAATTGTCTTGGGACCCTCTGTTCAGTGTTTCCATGCCATGCACAAACATCTCCGTGTGACTGAGCGTAGCTGTGTAGCTGGGAATCTTTTAATCATTCACTTATGATAATGGGGAAGCTATGGTGGAAATTATTGAGAGCAGATTGCAGGCTAGTGGATGACAGGCAGTAAATTTACTTGGTTTGTATTTCTGAATGAGAGGTTTTGAGAGGCCAGGAACAATCTCAGCCTTAGTGTACTATTTCTGCCTTTGTTAACCCATTATAAACAACTTATACTGCAAATATTTCTGAAGAATTCACGTTCTCTCGCAACACACTGAAAGCCTGCTTGGAGCTGAAACCACTTGTTTTGTATGTCTAATCTAGAAATCCCAGATCCTGAAATATACAAACTACACAGGCACAAACCCAATGGCGGTATTGTTAGTAATTGTCAAGGATTAATGGGTAGATTTAACAATTGTTGATAATGAGAAACAGAAAAAGAACCGCATGCTTCTAGTGACTGCAAGTCCCTAAGGCAAGTTTGCAAGTTCATTTATATTGCACATTTCATGCACAAGGCAATTCGAAGTGCTTTCCAATGGCAAAGAAAATAAATAACAAACATGATTTAAAAGGTAGACATTAAAATCATAGAAATACAACTTAATTTAAGCAATAAAATCAACATGAAATTTTATGATGATACAAACAAAGAAATTAAAACTCAGATAAAAACAGAGATAAAATAAAATCACTTGAAAAGTTACAGTGCAGTGCTGGTATTAAGGCAGTCAGTGCCAATGACCAATCGCAGGCTTATATCCTCTGTATTATCCTAATTAATTGGTAAATGGTTGTGGGATGTTGTCCACTCAGGTCCAGTTCTAGTAGCCAGGCGATCTCCACATGTTTGTCATAATTTTTTATTCATTCCAAAATTGGGTTTCAGCAAACTATCACAATCAGCTTCATGTTTTAGTTATTGCTAATTAGTAAATGTTAGCATAGCCACATGCTAAGCTATACCATTTTGACGTTCTCATCAATTAAATTGTAAAAGCTGCCTGTGTTATCTCTGTTCATAAATCCTGTTTCCTCCATAGCTAAAGTTTATCTTTTCACTTCTCGTCCACAGGTTCAGTGGCATTGCAGAGCACGAATGGTGGCTGGTGCCAATTTCTATATTGTGGGTCGTGACCCTGCAGGCATGCCGCATCCTGACACAGGAAAGGACCTGTATGAGCCCACTCATGGAGCCAAGGTCCTCACCATGGCTCCAGGCCTCATCACGCTCGAAATTGTGCCCTTTAAGGTTGCAGCTTACAACAAGGCTAAAAGAGCAATGGACTTTTATGACCCTAAAAAGTAAGTCCTGCTTCATGTTATAATGTCATTGTTCCAGTTTGTTTCTCATGGTCTTACAGGTTCTTTATGATGCTCATGGGTGGTTTACAGGCCGTACTTACTCACACTAAATTAAAAAGCTTATTTGTAGACTTAGTCCCTTGTAATACCTCACATTTAGCCCAATTAGACCGAGCAGCCTAAACAGTAATTATATTCTCTAAATTAATTACTCATTAGGCTCGTCTTGTTTACAAAAATATCCCTTTCATCCATTTTCTGTCTTTCTTCTTTTCTATCTGCAGTGAAGCCAAGACTAACAGCGATTGTTTTTCTATCTTATACAGTTAAATGGTTTAGTGGATTAATATGAGCTTTGATGTTGCTCAAAATTACAGAGACCTGCCATTAATTAAACTCTGTATATGGACACTGCACATGACGTCCAACAGAAATCATGCAGATTCTTTGCCTTTCCTGCAGGTTTGATACAGCCTCCTCCATCTGGTTACGCAACTGTAGCTGTGCTCAGCCAGAAATGTTGAAATTAAATGTAGCCAGACTAATCAAAAGATTTGCTTTGTTTTCCATGATGCATATTTATGAGTCTAAAGTGAACAGTTGATCAGGGACATCTAGTTCCTCTGTGAAAACAAGTAACAGTGCTGCTAGAAATAGTATGTTTTAATATACTACCAACATCTTTTTTAGCTTTCCTTGGCTTTGAAGTGCTACAACCAGCTGAGTGCTCTTTTTGAAACACCTCATCAGTTTCTAAGGGAAAGACTCACAGTTGGATTAAAACTTTATGCACCATGTGTCTTAATATGAGGGCTTAGCTCTGAAATAGGTGTATGTTGTTTAACAATACAACAAATTGTCAGTGTAGACTATTTATTAAACTAGAGAGGTAACAGTGAAATTAAATGATTTGTTATCAGTCTGAAATTCAAGGATTTAAAGATTTCATTTCACCTAGACACAAGCAGCGTTGTTGTAAAACACAAAACATTCAGAAAAATGAAATATAAAAGCCAAAAATACATAAATATGTAAAAATGTCACATTTTACATGTCATGAACAGAGTGGAAGACAAATGTGTATGTAAGCATATTATATGCTTCATAGTCATTTTTAAAAATCATCTCTTTATCAAGAAAAATTGACACGTTTCACTCCCTCTGGCAAAATACACTATACTTTATTTTTACTTATGTGACCATCAACATATGTTTGTCTGTTTGCAACATTACTCAAAAACAGACTAACAGATTTGGATGAAATTTTCAGTCAAGGTCAGAAATGACACAAGGACCAAGTGATTAGATTCTGGCAGTGATGTGGCTAATAGTCTGGATCCATGGATTTGTTAAAGATTTCTGCATCATTGTGAGGTAGTGGCACTGTCACTGTAACTATGACAACAAGCGAGCACGACATCAGCTGCCTGCTGATGATCACATGATTGCTATCCTACTACAAATCCACCGCTGTGGACTTATCAGGACTGATCCGTCGAAAATGATACAAGGAGCAATTGATTGAATTGTGGGGGTGTTTCTGAGTCCCATGAATTCCCACTGCCCGCTACATATTTAGGTCACGCGATTCGGTAGCCGTACATAACGTGCACATTAATAACACGCCTGTGCTCAGTGCAAGGTCATTTTGTTTGTGGGTACATCTATATTAAATGGCCACATTCTATGGTGCCGTGATTTCTGCCACAAAGTTTTTCAAGATTTCATCCATCGGGAATGATACAACGACTGAGCAGCCTTGGAGTACTGTGCTCTCTGAGTGCTTTTCTTGTTTACTATGTAATATAATTTTGTCTGTCATTTTCAGGCTAATGGAAGCGAGTAAATTCAAGACTACTGGCATTCCAGAGTCTGTAGTGGCCATTTGGTTAGATTTATGAAATTTCATTTCCTCAAACACGCTCGCCTCTCCAGATTTCAGGATGATCATGGATGCTCAGCCTAATCACAATCCCACTCAGTCTTTCTCTAAGGCGTAAAGGCTCACAGCAGCAAGCTGTTTCTAATTTGACACTGTATAAAAATGTTTTCAGAAGAATTTGCCTGGAGCTCCTTTACCTAACGCCAAGGGATCTGCAAAGTCTTCTCCTCAGACTCTTAATGTTTCAGAGCTACAAGATGTGCTCTATCATGTGATAACAATTGCAACATTTACTGCTTCAATAGCATGGCTTTGGCCCTCTCTGACTGTGAGCTCAGTGCAGATAAGTGTAAATGTCTGTTAACAAGATGTTTAAAACTGTCTTGATTATCCCTCGCAGTAATTTATAGATGAGTAGAGTGAAGATGTGAGGAACTTGTGCCAGGGCTCTGTTCAGTGCTGCTCTAAGATGAAAACTGTGTTTGGTTGCTTGCTTCACATAAAGATGTTCAGATCTTTACAGGTGAACTCAAAGCGCAGTGAGAAGTCGATATGTCATAAAAAGAGGAGGGAGGAGATGTCAGAATTATGTAGCACCAAAATACCCAATAATTTAGTTTTTTTAACCTGTCTGAACTAGAGGAGTAGCAGTTAATAAAGCAGTGTTAATGCTTGTTTGGTTTTTTTTGTTTGTTCATTTAAATCTGTTTTGAAATTGCCTCCTAAAAGTCTGAATTCCTGTTGTTTCCACAGACACGTCAAATACATAATAAGAATACCACACTTATCTTCTTTAGGGCGTGTTGTCACATAATGGACCCAAAGCATTTTCTGCCACACCCTACCCATAGACCCATTTTTCTTTATACTGGCTTCCATCCTCCTCTAATAGATGTACAGGACACCACATGTGCTTGGAAACTGATCATTGTTAGACATTTGTTTTTGGTTGGATCACCAATATCAATCCGATTGGTTAAAATGGCTTAAATCAAAAACAAATAAACAAAAAAAAAGAAAAAAAAACCGATCTTGGCTTGTGGTCATTAAAAATATTTTTAAAAATATCGATGTATACGCTACTGTTCACAAGTTTAGCGTCACCCAGGCAATTTCATGTTTTCCATGAAAACTCACACTTTTAATCATGTGCAAACATAATTGCACAAGAATTTTCTAATCATCACCAAGCCGATTAGCTAACACAATGTAGCATTAGAACACAGGAGTGATGGTTGATGGAAATGTTCCTCTGTACCCCTATGTCGATATTCCATTTAAAATCAGCTGTTTCCAGCTAGAAAAGTCATTTACCACATTATCAATGTCTCGACTGTATTTCTGATTCGTTTAATGTTTTCTTCATTGAAAAAAAATGCTTTTCTTTCAAAAACAAGGACATTTCTAAGTGACCCCAAACTTTTGAACTTTTAAGTGACCCCAAACTTTAACTCGGTAGTGTGTGTATTTACTTGTAATATTGAACATTTTGATTTAAAACGGCTACAATCAATACTTTTATTATAACGGTATGGCAGTGTTAAAAAATCTGCAGTTTACCTTAACCTCATGGAGCTTTATAGAGTTCCAGCTGTTTTTGTTCACTCTCACTGCTCTCATATGGTTGTTTTCTGGCCTCAGCAGGCAACTGGAACCGTCTTCTCAGCAGCACCTGGTGGACAGAATAAATTTTTGCCTAGCTGGTGAATATAGTGGAGCAGGCGGGCAAGAACATCTATCCATCTATCATCTATACAGTGCTTAATCCTCATTAGGGTCATGGGGGGCATCCCAGCTGACTTAAGGCGAAGGCAAGAGACACCCTGGACAGGTCACCAGACTACATACAGAGACAAACAATCACACTCACATTCACACCTACGGACAATTTAGAATCACCAATTAACCTCAGCATGTTTTTGGACTGTGGAAAGAAGCAGGAGAACCCGGAGAAAACCCACTCATGCACAGGGAGAACATGCAAACTCCATGCAGAAAGATCCCAGAAAGGCCGGGATGTGAACCGGGATCTTCTAGCTGCAAGGTGACAGTGCTAACCACAGAGACACTGTGCAGCCCTGGGCATGAATATGATTCCAAATAAAATTCTAAAGCTTGTTGGTTGCTACTAGATGCGTAAATAGGCTGTTTGATCACAAATTTACATAAAACTATGATGATATATCAGTGTTTATTCCAAAATCTATTTCTTCTAAGGGACGGAAAAACTCTCATTCCAGGCCGAGGTTGAGTTTGGTCAATTTTGTGGCAGACAGCAGTGTGTAGTAATAACCCTGAAAGTACCTTAAACATAAATCTAAATGTTGACAGTCGACTGTACTGGCCTCACTTTCCAACCGCTGCTCCTCCAGCGTGCTAGTTGTTGCTGTGTTGTGACATTATCTCTCCTCCCGCAGAGCCATTTTAGAGGAATTTTCTAGTTGTGAGAAATGGTCAGCATGTGAGGAATATATTCCCATGCGCAAACAATCACTGTGCCTCATTTCACAGGGCGGGATGTGTCATAAGCTTCATTTTGGTTTGCAGAAATGAGAACTGGCCCGATCCAACTCATTCTCAAACAGCTGCTGGCGCTGTTGGCTCACGGTGCCGTTGATAAGTATCTTTCCATTGATTGAAATGCGTCTGTTACTTAAAAACCCTTTTTCTTTTAATTGCAGCCATCAAGATTTTGATTTCATCTCGGGCACACGCATGCGTAAGATGGCCCGCGAGGGAGAGAACCCTCCAGACGGATTCATGGCACCGAAGGCCTGGGCTGTCTTGAAAGAATACTATAAGTCTCTGGAAAAGGCCTAAAGGTTGAGTCTCGGGTGAATAAAACATGGGAACACAGAGTTTCTACTGATGTTTAAAGAGATGAATGTGGGGACCACTCACTTCTATCAAAAAACCACGCTCGGGCCTCTGTCTCTGTCACTTTTATGCTAAACTGTCAGTCATGAAACTGGTCTCAGTTTTTAGTCTCGTCACATTTGTTTTAGCTGTATGTTGCTTTATTTAACTAAACTTACTCTGACTGTGAAATGTAGTAGGACAAGTCAGTACTGAACAAAGTTTTTTTCAAAGTAGGTGTTTGTCTTTCTCACTAACTTTATGACTGTATATTGTGATGACTGGTTACAAAAGTGTTGCATAAAAGAAAAAGCTAAAGATCAAGAAGTCTCATAATGACCTGTATGAAGAGTACTGTTGACCAGTACTTTAATATTCTGGAGTGAATGTTGGGTTTAAGAAGAGAAAAGGCTACTGCACCTGCTCAGTCCACTAAATGCACTTCTGAAACTCAAACGAGTAGCTTTGTACTGTATGTGTGCAAGTGGCTGAGGCAAATGCTCCAAATTTGAAGTAAAAGTTGAGTGCCTTGGTCTTCAGAAAGTCAATTCACACGATGTCTTGCTCTGATTAGGAACTGCACCTGCTTTTTGTCCCACTTGTCAGGGAATTAAAATTCAATTAAAGCTGTTTTTATGAGATGTACAACCCTAACCTTCCTAAACTTCATTTCACACTTGTTACCATTTTTTTTTGTTTAGTCTATTTATTCTGTCCTGACATTGCCACATTTATCTTTTTAACTGTGTTGTGCATGTAGTTTTGATGCTTCAACATCTTGGTATTTTCTTATTTTTTCATCATTTCTATTTTTTTTCCCCTCTCGAGGGTTGCTGATATTTTCCATGTGGTAATTCATTTTTAAGAGTCGGCCTGTATAATCAGATGGTTGAGGGTTAGCAAGGGATCAGATTTGTAATCTTCCTTCTCCAATAAATCATTTTTAGAAAAAAAAGGACAATATGTTTACTTTTTCTTTCTGTAATCTTTGCATTTGTTGCACATCACATGGCATTTGGTACACCAAAAGAGTTTTTAATGCATAACATATTCTCAAAGAATTCCAGCTAATTTTAAAAGGCCGCATGGATTTTCATGTATTTTGGTCTAGAAAGTGGTTTACATTGATGAAAAGTCAACTTTCAGCTTTCTGTGATCTTGCTGTAATGCAGTTTACATTCTAACAGCTCAATAGCTTTAAATCTCTTTGTGACTAATTTGCTTCAAGTGCACTCTGTCGTCTAGATGAACAATGCATCTCTTCAAAAGTACATTTCTCCAGTTTGGTTCGCGTTGCCTGTTGGAGCTCGTCTGACCTCCCAGTTGGTCAGTGGGCTGTATATTGAATGAGACAGACCCTCTAGTGACCCCAATCAGACTTAAACACACTCACACACTGTATACTGAGGTCTGCAGCTGGCTCCCAGATGCAACGAAGGTGGAACGTACTGTACAGGGTTAAATCTACACCGAGAAGAGTAGCTCTGTCAGAAATGCCCTGGATACTTCATCTAATCCAACTCCCAAGATGTAACGAAGAGACCTGCCAGCAGCAATTTCTTCTGCTTTTCACCAGATCTTGTTCATTCTCAAATGGTGATCAAGCTGGGACCTCGGTGTGACTTCAAAAGACAAGCTGTTTTTTTTTTCCCCCACAGAAAATGATCAAATGATTTTGGAGAGGTTGCCATATGATTTCTGTTGTCCTTTTAACTGTCTGGAGGATATCTGTGTTCTCTGGGTAATGCAGGTGTCTGTTACTGTGTGTATCCATAACCTCTTGATGTTATCTTAGTTTTAGCGTGCTCAGTCTATTTTCATTCTGGGTCCGTTTTCAGCTTGTTTGTCCCATAATCAGATCTTGCTTTGAAACTTTTCATCCCTCTGAGGGTGTGTTACTGTGTGGCATGCTGCCAGAGGAGGAAAAAAAAGATTGAAGATGCCAAAAGAATTTGTGTGTACTGACTACTGTTTACATGACTTATGCCTCCACCTCATTTCAACTTTTTTAATGCCAGATTTTAACTTCAACTAGAGAATATCAAAGAGGCTGAATGTCACACAGTTATGTATATATATCATCTGGTACACTACCAGTCAAAAGTTTGGACACGCCTTTTCATTCAGTGGTTTATATTTGATTATTTTGTACATGATGTCTTCATATTGAAGACATCAAAACTACAAAAAAAATACATATGGAACTATGTTGTAAACAAAAAAATGCCAATGTTCAGTATTAATCGACAATGTAGAAAATAGTGCAAATAAATGAAAAACATTGAATGAGAAGGTGTGTCCAAACCTTTGACTGGTAGTGTATATGTTTATTTTTATATATATATATATATATATATATATATATATATATATATATATATATATATATATATATATATATTCAGTTCAATTCATTTATATAGCGCCAATTACAGGTCAAATTGTCTCAAGACCCTTTACAGAACCCATATGCCTGAAACTCCAGAGCAAGCCCTAATGCGACAGTGGCAAGAGAAACACCCTTTTAACAGGGAAAAAAACCTTGAGCAGAACCCGGCTCGTTATGTGGGGGGACCCATCTCCCTGCTGGCTGGGCGGGTTGAGAAGGACAGAAGAGGTGGAGAGATAGAGGTAAAGGGGTAAAGAGGTGGAGAGCAGGAGGGAAGGGAGAAAAGGCAGGTGGGAAACAAGGAACATATAACACACAGTTGGATACATGTATGATACGCTAGATCAGGGGTCACCAACTTTTTTGAACCTGAGAGCAACTGCAAGGGTACTGAGTAGTACAAAGGGCACCTTGTTTGATACAAACTTCCTCAATAGCAAACTTGCACCATCGTCTTTAAACAATAATAATAATAATGAAAATAGTATGTAAAAAGACTGTCTGATCACATTTATGTTAATTATTCCTCACAATAATTATTAACAACAATTTCCACAACAATGACGATAGGAAACACACACACACACACACACACACGTATATGGAAATCTGTTCCAATATTTAAAAGTCAGAGGTATCCCATCTCTGAAACTTTGGTTAATATCTTTCTTGGCAGTTTTGTATGAATCAGCATATTTGCAGCATTTTGTTCAAAATCACACCAGTTACATTTCTGTGCAAATTATCACTTCTAACATTTGTAGGAAATCATTAACTGTCATCAAATCATGCTTCATTTGTGCAAACCACTACCTTTGTAACATTTTTGAACAATTCATGAACTCTGTCCCATGTTTGTACAAATTATCAGGTATGTAAGAAAAAAAATCAACTTGAATCCTATCACATTAGTACTAATCACCAGCATTGCAACATTTTTAACAGATCATAACAACAAATCATTAAATGTTTTCAACTAATTATTTTTCACATTTTTCTGTAATGGCACAGTGTTTTGAATGACAACACGTGTTACCTCTTTCTCTGTAAATATGTGTTAGTGGGAAGCCTGGCATTGCAGAGCTTATCATGTCTTACCTTGGCCTTGCAGCTCACAGTTCGGATGGTTCAGTTTCCCAGTGATGTCCGTTAAAAATGCAACGGCAAGAATCCACTCAGTGTCCTCAAGCAGCAAGGTGTCTTCCCCTTTGGATTGCATGAACTCTGATTTCGGCCAACGGTGACAAAAAACGCTGCAAAACTCATCCCCTGCTGATCCATGGGGTTTCTGTGTGTAGTAACAGGTCACCATGTTCAGCTAACAGCTCCTCCAGCAGCACCTTCAATGTCCTGGTTGTTTGGCTTTGGAGCCATTTATGATCTTCACGACACGAGTCATCACATGATCAAATCCAGCCACTTTTGTACATACATATGTCCTGCTGGTGAATGCTGCAGTGGTAATGTAGGAATGTTGGGAAGTCTGGATCACCTCTGCATCGTACAATGAAGCCTGCATACCGACCCGTCACGGAGGGAGCCTTGTCCGTCGTCACCAAAACAAGCCTTTCTAATGGTACATTTTTCTCCACGAAGAAACTTTTCGCCACGTTGTAGATGCCAAAGGTGCCTTTAAGTCCCGGGCTTTTCCTGTCCGTACTGCGCATCCAGTCTGTGTGCTACCAGGTGGCTAGTTAGCATGGCTAGTTAGCATGGCTAGTTAGCATGGCTAGTTAGCATGGAAGCTTTGTAGCGGCTAAAGTAGCGTCTCTCCAAATTGTGCCGCTTTGCCGACGCAATAGTCGCCCCGCAAATACGACACATACATTTATCTTTCACTGTCGTAAAAAAGAACTCTTCCTCCCAGTCATCGTGAAAATAGTGTTTTCTCTTTCACTTTTCTGCCATGTTTTGGGGGTAAAAACCGCATCTAGCTTCCCAAAGCGTCTGCGCCTGGACGCTTCAGCAAAGAATGACGTGGTCGTTTGACATGCGCAGTGAACTTTGACTCGGACATGGTCAAAGTTCATTTACACCGAAGACGTTTTTGTTTTTTTAAAAATTATAATAAATATTGTAATTTAAAATCTGCATTAATGTAAGTATTTTTTATATAAAAAGAACAACAAGTATAATTTTTTATAAGGAATTTCATGGTGACTAGTGTTATTTTTAGAACATGTGTTCTATACACACGCGCGCGCGCGCGCGCGCGCACACACACACACACACACACACACACACACACACACACACACACACACATATATATATATACATGACCAGTCAAAAGTTTGGGGTCACTTAGAAATGTTCTTGAAGACTAGAAGATAACATGAAATGAATCATAAATCCAGTCTAGATATTGTTAATGTGGTAAATGACTATTCTAGCTGGAAACGGCTGATTTTTAATGGAATATCTACATAGAGGTACAGAGGAACATTTCCAGCAACCATCGCTCCTGTGTTCTAATGCTACATTGTGTTAGCTAATGGTGTTGAAAGGCTAACTGATGATTAGAAAACCCTTGTGCAGTTATGTTAGCACATGAATAGTGTGACTTTTCATGGCAAACATGGAATGTCTCAGTGACCCCAAACTTTTGAACAGTAGTGTATGTAGCACAAAATATATCCATCCTATAACAGATGTGGCAACAATTTTCATCAAGAATGCAGACTATAGACGACATATTTAAATTAAAGAATGGCTATAATTGCTTTCCCCATACTTGAATCAAACAAAATCTGCATTATTCTGCATCCCATAAATTCTAATCCAACCCAACAGACTCAGTGTATTAATTTATTTCAAAGAAAAATTTATAGGAGCAGCGTCTTCCAGGAACATACCGACCCTTAGTATCAGAACACACAGTATGTTAACCATATGGCAGAACTTCCTAAAAAACCCGCTTCATAAAACAATATGTGAGAGAGCTCTTTCCACTGCCATTATCACGGTCCACATGATCACACAAAATCATTACGGCTGATGAGCACCGACTGCTCTGCACACTCTCACAGCCATCACCGAGGAACACGGCTTTCCTTGAATTTTAACCATGTCCTGTAGAACTGTATTGCATTTTTCAAAGTAAAGCCTGCTTTTATCACGACTGGCTTTGAATGGAACTCAAACCAGATGGAAGGAAATTGGAGATAAATGCAGCTGGAGTCCATGTAAAAACAGAACCTTTTGGTGCTATGAGAAGAGACAGCGGTGATGTCACTGCATGTATGATGCAGGCATTTATAGCAGTATAACAGAATATATATAGATAACAAAGGCTACACTGGTGACAGCTGTATACTTTACCATGTCTCTTATGACAGATTTAATTTTTATTTCTGTTTCTTAATGGTGCAGTTTGGTGGGGTAATAAACCCCTTAACATAATTTTAAAAGTAGTTTCAACAACGGATTGAGTTAAATGCCTTACAGTGTTGTAAGTTGCATAGTTTCCTTTTCATTTTCTTTGCACCCAAATAAGAGTCTCCTTGTCAAAATTTGGCATTGCAGCATTTTAGAATATTTTACATCTGTTTTTTGCTGTTTGCTGCTGCTAGTAATGTCTGTGAAATATTTAATTTAATTTTGTATTAAGTGTTATTAAGAGAAGATACTGCTGAGAGATTTGATTGTACAGTTTAGTGAATTTGTGATTGCATTTTGGATTTAGTTAACAGTTTAGTTATGCATTTTAGGAAAGTAAGACCGTTTTGCCAGTTAGCAAGCAGTATGGGTAACAGGGATAATGCCATGCAGGCAATGCTGCTAACTTTGGGAAGGTAAATACATTGGAACTGCTACTGGAAAGGGAATAAACATAGTGAGAACAATGTTGACGTATTTCATTTTAATTGGTAGTGAAGTTAAGGTGACAAATTTTGTCTGGTGTTGAGTAGATAAAGTTTAGGAGGAACTATGGTTTGCTGCAGCACTGAATCACTTTACTGGTCTGGGGAAATCAGAAAAAGTGGTTTTGAAGAATGTTAATAAACTTCTGTAGTGTCTTATAAGGACCTACACTACTGTTCAAAAGTTTGGGGTCACTGAATCAATTCCATGTGTGAAAACTCACTTTTATTCACGTGCAAACATAATTGCACAAGAGTTTTCTAATCATCAATTAGCCTTTCAACACCATTAGCTAACACAATGTAGCATTAGAACACAGAAGTGATGGTTGCTGGAAATGTTCCTCTGTACCTCTATGGAGATATTCCATTAAAAATCAGCTGTTTCCAGCTAGAATAGTCATTTACCACATTAACAATGTCTAGACTGGATTTCTGATTCATTTAATGTTATCTTCATTGGAAAAAAAACACTTTTCTTTCAAAAATCATGATATATTCTAAGTGACCCCCAACTTTGAACAATAGTGTAGAGTGCTTGCATGTTACTCTTAAAATCTTGCCAAACTGGAATATGATGGATGTAATTTTGTAATAACAATCTAATTATATGATTGACTTGTGCTCTAACAGACAGCCCAGGGTGCACAGGGGTACAGACAAATAAATGCATGTCAAACACTTAAGAAGCCCTTTGATGCTTATGTTCGGTACATGATAGTAGCCAGAAAATATCCACAAATCATTAGTCATGCTACCATCTTTTCTTTTCTACTACGTTGCACATGCCATTGATATAGGTTTCAAGAGACACTCATTACTACAAGATTACCAGCGCCAGATAAATCCGTCTGCTTTATGATTCCCTTGTCAACGCACCATGTCAGAATGAGCTGACAGTCTTGCGAACATTAGCTCAGGAGCCAGAGGCTCAGCATGAATAGCATGCATCAGATGGTGATTCATGATCACATCAAAGGAAAGCATCTGTTTCACAACCTCGGAGGACTCTGAAAAAGAGGAATTCCAGGCTTCAGACAGCAAATACACTGTCAGGCACAAAAGGTGGGCTGTCAGTGGAACCAGTTGCATCCTCAACAGTTTTCATAACCCTCCTCAGACACAACTGGCTGTCCCTGCAAGCACTAAATGTAACACACAACAACGCCAAAAGCAAAACTTTTAAACTTGATAGCCTGGACACCATTTTCTGCAGAATATGAGTTAAACAACACTGCTTTTGTATGTCAGTATGTAGACATGAAAAAAAGCAGCCACATATAATTGTATAAGTATAAAACATTTCAGAAAATATATGTTAGTACAATGTCCACAAGGATTTAGCAGTTAAAGCAGGATTGCACATGCCCAGATAAACATTAGTTCACAGTCATACACTATGCTGCATGGGTGATATTTAGCAGAGTGACTTGTGATAATACAGCAGTCAATACTGAAGGGACACATTTCTGCATTTATGTATCCAGACGTTTCAGTCGGTGCCCCGTGAAACAGTTTGAGGTTTTGTCTCTTGACTGTGTCACAGACTGTCAATTTAGCTCCTCTGGTTTCTGTCTTTGGGTGCTGAGTGTTTAAATGTTAGCAAACATTGGCTGAGACTTGATTGGATTGAATATTCCTGAAATGTGGGTGGTTTTGGATTTTGAATGGACCAAACCCCCATCAGGATGAGTTGTTTTGATTTAATTATTAATGCCAACACCTCTTTAGTATGGAGGACTAAAAGTGCCAAAATTAAATAAATAAATACATCATTAAATAATTAATTAAATATGTCATTAATTAATTAAAATTGGAATTAAATATTTCATTAATTAATTAAAATTGGAATTAAATATGTCATTAATTAATTAAAATTGGAATTAAATACTTAAATGTGTTATTAAATAAATATATCATTAAATAATTAAATATGTCATTAATTAGTTAAAATTGGAATTAAATATGTCATTAATTAATTAAAATTGGAATTAAATACATAAATGTGTTATTAAATATGTCATTAATTTATTAAAATAACAATTATTTTAAGTAAAAAACATATTTCATTATTTCACGATTTAATTAATTATTTCATGGTCCTTGTGTTGCAGTGGATCATGAATTAATTTTATCTGTCAACCTCGCCCGTCAAAGTCGGTGGGCGGATCCTAACACCTGATTGGTTACCCTGCACATCAAGTCAAGGCAAATCGATTCCAGATAATGGATTGACGCAGAGCTTGTGAACACATTCCGATACACTGGGTGGCGCTATTCACCTCTACGTTGGTTTAGATACTCAATAAAACAAAACTTTATTAGCAACCGCTAAAGACTCGGTCCTCTTTCCCAAATGTTGATACATGCGGTGCAAGACAAATTTTCCTTTAGCATTTCCTTTAGCATCTACTCGGCGCGCCACGGCTCGTCTCGGTTTAGTTGTTTTTCCATTACATTGAGAACCACCTCATCGTGGGTGGAGTCGTCATAGCACGGCGGTCCGAAAGTCCCTTACCGTCATTTCTGTGCGACACAAACGCAATGCAACAATGTACATGGAGGCGATAGTACACCTGCTGCTCGGTCTGTGGCTTTCTGTCAGATTCAGAGTAATAGAAGAGTCGGAGAAAGCTGAGAGCGACGAGTCGAAACACTGAGGAGACACACAGGAGAGTTTGGGAGGCGATAAAGCAGTATCAAGCCGAAGACAAGAGGATATGAACTAGACGACATATGAGGGTAAGCTAATGCTAGTTCGCTAGCTATCGTGTATCAGTCCTGTGAACGACCCTGTAATGGCTGCAGTTTGTCGCTATTAGGTATTAAAATATGTATGCTGTGTATGTGTTTCAGATGCTCTCTGATGAGACTTAATGGGATTTACCTGAAGCAGCAGCACATGAGCCTGCAGTGGTACAAGGTGTAGAGGAGGAGGACAGAGATGTACAGGATGCACTGATGCACTACGTGTCATGCAAAGTTATTCTTCTTGTTATACTTCTGTTTTTCGGTCCCCGGACCGCTATTGTTTTCTTTAATGCAATTCTGACAATAAACTTTTGTAGATGTGTCTATACTATTGTTTGTTTGTGAAGGTTAGCAAGATTAAATAAAAAATTAAACGCCAAAACATTAAAACAGCTGTTTTAAGAAAATTCCAGTTTGATAAATCAGTATTGCTTTGGTGTAATTCAGTCACCAGAATTATGAACCATAAAGGAGTTTGTGTTAAAACATGTTAAATCCCATTAAACACAAATACATTATTAGGGAATATAGAATTGTTTGGTTCAGACTGTTGACTCTTTTTCTACCAGTGTCTTAACAGACAAAATGAGAAGTTATGATGCAGTCACATAAGTCACAAAATAGTTTATTAGTCAGCAGCAAAATCAAAACTATTTACAATGTGCAAAGTACAAACTGTGGTGGGCCTCTCCTACAGTGGAGGACTAAAAGTAAAACTATATACAACTACAGGTGCTGGTCATATAATTAGAATATCATGAAAAAAGTTGTTCATTATTTCAGTAATTCCATTCAAAAAGTGAAACTTGTATATTATACTCATTCATTACACAGACTGATATATTTCAAATGTTTATTTCTCTTAACTTTGATGATTATACCTGAATACTAACAAAAATCTCAAATTTGGTATCTCTGAAAATTAGAATATTGTAGAAAGGTTCAATATTGAAGACACCTCTAATCAGCTAATTAACTCAAAACACCTGCAAAGGCCTTTAAATGGTCTCTCAGCCTAGTTCTGTAGGCTACACAATCATGGGGAAGACTGCTGACCTGACAGTTGTCCAAAAGACAAGCTTTTTCATGATATTCTAATTATATGACCAGCACTTGTAAATCTCAAGTCTATGGGAGGTGGACTCGCTCACACTCGCCGGCTGCCCACTGCCTACCCAGCTACCCCAGCACACCCAGGAATGACTGGTTGAAGGCAGTATTCTGGGCCATCTCCTCCCGCTGCAAGGCCGCTTCATTCTCTCTTGCCTCGCTGAGGAGCAACCAGATGTTCTCATCATGCTGGGCATGACTCCACTCCTCCTCAGCCTGCATCTCCACAAGTACGCTAGGAAGGTCCAGTTTTCTGTGGCCCCCTTTCCTCTTGCCTAGACCAAAGACAGAAAAGTGATCAGAGTCAGCTTTAATGGCCAAGTAAGTACACAATATACACGGAATTTGGTTTCGGCTGTTGGTGTCATCCTAGGAATATGGAAGAGAATAATAAAAAATAAACTATAGAAAGAGGAACAGGGAGGAAAAAGAAATAGTAGTAAAATAGAACACAATATAAACAGAAATGTACAGCTAGACTGGAATGTATGAACACATTAGCAAAATGGTAATTGCTATAAACACAGTAGTGGTGATTTTTGTGTACAGGGCTCTGTAGTCCAAATGTCCAGGGTGAGTGGGGTCTCTGATGATGTTTTCTGCAGTCCGTACTATGGGCTGTAGTCTGTTTCTGTCCTGCTGTGTGGTTGATCCAGAGGTGCACAGGACAGATTGTATGACTGCAGTGTAGAACTGGATCAACAGCTCATGTGGCAGGCCATGTCTCCTCAGCTGTTGTAGGAAATACATCCTCTGCTGAGCCTTTTTCAGGAGGTCCTGAGAGATTGTAGTCCCCAGGAGCTGGAAGGACTCCACAGCTATGATGTGATGTGTTTAGCCACCCGTCCATCCATTTTCAATCATGATCATGTCTTTGATACTTTAATAAACTTCTGGCACTCTTCGCTTTAACCAAAGCACAAGCAGTAACTCCTCCACCACAAACAAAAACGACGTGGTGTGAACTTCATTTCATCCTGTGCACATTTTGGAGTTGCTAAGAAGAGCTGTGTTTTCTCATTTTTATGTATATTTTCATTCAGTTTCACAGCTACCTAGTGACTATAAGAAGAATGGTTGCAATACTACACTGCACCAGAACGTAAATTAATTAGAGTGACTTACTTGTTAAGTCAATGGAAAATAAATGCAGCTGCATGTGTTCTGTTTATGCGTCACTGTAGCTACATGTAGCTTTCATCACGCGTTCCTGAGCTGGCTGCTGCACAGTTTGCATTTACACCTGCCTCAATTCTTGGTCGTTGGTCTCACTGTTCTGATCATGCTTGCAGGCATTTACACCTGTAGTAATAATAATAATGCGAAAATCAACCATGCTCTCTGTTTACCGTGTCTTACCGGTGATAAGACGGTGCTGTTGACAGGGTCGGTGTCGAAGCTGGTGCTGGAGAGGAGCTGCTGCTGGTGGTGGAGAGGAGACAGGGCAGCCGGGGGCTCCGCGACGGAGGTGGAGTAGGCTTCGCATGTGGAAAGGGATTCTTGAACAGAAATAAACACTCACTCTAAGTACAAGAAAAACACGGCATGCTGACTGAAGTATTAGCTTCTGAGAGCTAAACGTTAGAAACAGCAGCACGAAATACAAGCAGAGCACGGAGTTAGCGCCGATGG
The DNA here is from genome assembly GCF_022539595.1 of Amphiprion ocellaris. NCBI lineage: Eukaryota > Metazoa > Chordata > Actinopteri > Pomacentridae > Amphiprion > Amphiprion ocellaris. The sequence goes on along the minus strand of NC_072769.1, from coordinate 20,067,724 downwards.
CTAACTAGCTATCTTATTGTCTGCTCCAGGAGACAACGACGTTACTTTCTAAAAATACTTGTTTGCTTAAAAGAAGCTTGCCACCAATGGAATAAATGATGTATAAGTTTCTTGAAGTCACAAAACACTCACCGTCCTCGAACGTCTCCAACAATGCAGCGGCTGAGTCTCCCTCCTGTTGCTCGCCGGTGCGGTGCCAGTAAATAGCTTCCATTAAACCTCTTCCAACACCTCCTGGTTGACCCACGCCGGCCGTTGTGGTCCTGGGTGGACCGATAGTCACTTTTGAGCTTTTTCAGCTTCTCCCTACACTGCTTCTGTCCTCTTTATATACAGTCTACTGTATATGTGAGCGGCCATCCGCTCAGAGACCTCCTGATAAACTTTCTCCGTCCAGCTCTCTCTGTATTCTTTGGTCCACCACCAAAGACAAAGTCTCGACCTCTTCATTCACCCACGGTACAGGTCTGGCTGTCACATTAAAATTATGAAGAACAGAGAGTTTCGTGAAGAGCAATGCACACCGTCGCTGTTTACAGTCATTTTTTAATGCAGGGTTTTGTTTTCGTGCTGAAGTTGCTCTGTGTCGTCACTCCCTGTCCAATCAGTGGCCTGCACTATGTAAACGCCACATTATCGGCTCATCTCAGCTCGCTGGGAACCTCAGCCGAGAAGGTGCTGAAAATTAGTCCGTATGGAAACGCTCGCTAACAAAGATGAGACGAGCCGTACCGTGCCGAGTAGATGCTTGTGGAATCGCGGCTAAACAAAGACGAGCGGAGCCGTGCAGCGCCGAGTAGGTCCTAAAGGAAAAGCGCTCGACACTCCGAGCATCGCTGCAATTTGACAGGCTGGTAATCCACAAAGAACGTGATGTTCCAGAACTTCCCTCGGTATGCCAAACGCCCTGGTCCCTGTGTGTGCTCCTGTTGCACCCTGGTACCAGAAAACCGGCGGAGTACTTCCTCTAAATTTGCAGTCACTCTACGGTCAATATCTTGGTCGGAAAGTGCGGAAATAACTTCAACAACTTCAATAAATTCCTCTGCTTTACACGCTACATGCTCGCGGTCAGCAGGTCCTGCTTCCACATACTCTGCAAGGTCTAAAAGATCTCTCACCAACTCTCTAGAAAGTTCACAGCGACTCTCCCTCTACACAGCCACCATGTTTAGAAAGACTTCTACTTCCGGTTTCAAGGCAGACAAAAGCAGTGGATTAGACTAGATTCACGTTAGTCCCGCCCACGGACTTTGACGGGCGAGGTTGACAGATAAAATAAATTCATGATCCACTGCAACACAAGGACCATGAAATAATTAATTAAATCGTGAAATAATGAAATATGTTTTTTACTTAAAATAATTGTTATTTTAATAAATTAATGACATATTTAATAACACATTTATGTATTTAATTCCAATTTTAATTAATTAATGACATATTTAATTCCAATTTTAACTAATTAATGACATATTTAATTATTTAATGATATATTTATTTAATAACACATTTAAGTATTTAATTCCAATTTTAATTAATTAATGACATATTTAATTCCAATTTTAATTAATTAATGAAATATTTAATTCCAATTTTAATTAATTAATGACATATTTAATTAATTATTTAATGATGTATTTATTTATTTAATTTTGGCACTTTTAGTCCTCCATACTTTAGAACTCAGTGCTTCATTAAATCTGGGCAGTGTTTAGGTTTTGCTTTACACCAGAACATTTTCCATACTGAAACTCTGTGATATGAGTATTCACCGGTTAAATTAAATGACAGAAGTGTTGGCATAAAACACTTCTATCGCAGGGTTTAAGGATTTTTTTTATTGCAGTGGAGCACCTCTCTGTTTTGGGGCTGCACATGTTGGCAGAAGTTGTAATTCCGGCTTCAAGGTAGCAGAGCCAAGCCAGAGGTTTAACAGATATCAGGCCTTTGTCTCACCAGTGCTGGGAGAATGGACTTCGACCATATGAGAAATGCAACAGGCCTGTCATGTCTCAAAATGAATAAGATTTTAGAAAGCCAGATTGAGAATGATGCTATGAGACACACAAGCTTCTTTTTATATTGAAAAAATTTCCATTGCACTGAGCTACAAAAAGGCCTTAATAGGTGCACTACCGTTCAAAAGTTTAGGGTCACTTGGAAATGTCCTCATTTTTGAAAGAAAAGCATTTTTTTTCAACAAAGATAGCATTAAATTAATCAGAAATACAGTCCAGACATTGGTAATGTGGTAAATGACTATTCTAGCTGGAAACGACTGATTTTTAATGGAATATCTACATAGAGGTACAGAGGAACATTTCCAGCAACCATCACTCCTGTGTTCTAATGCTACATTGTGTTAGCTAATGGTGCTGAAAGGCTAACTGATGATTAGAAAACCCTTGTGCAATTATGTTAGCAAATGAATAAAAGTGAGTTTTCTTTTTTTTATTCACCATTTATTTAACCAGGTTAGTACCACTGACATCGGAGATCTCATTTACAAGGGAGACCTGACCAACAGGGCAGCAGCATAGTCACATTAAAAACAGAACAACATTAAAACCTGCTCACATATAACACTACACGCCGACAAGTTAGACTGTAATGATTTCACCAGAGCTTTAAACTCATTTAGTCTAACAAGGGCTTGAAGTTGAAGTTTAGATTGTAATTTATTCCAAGCATTTGGTGCTGAAAACCTAAAGGCTTTCTTGTCCAGTTCAGATCGTACTTTGGGGACAACAAATTGCAGAGTATCCATAGATCAGAGATTGTGGCTTTCATATTTCCTTGTTAAAAGACGAGACAAATAGTAAGGAATAATACCCAAAATGATTCTGTAAATAAACACATATCAATTACTGAGACGTTGGGCGCTTAAAGATGCCCAGTTAATTTTAGAAGACAATGGTGAGTAAGGGGACCACATCTGATAATGAATCTCAGCTCCCCATGGTACACACTATCCAGCATGCTAAGACAAATAGCAGGTAAAAGGTTGTTTACACCAATTTCTGTTTCACACAAAAAGAAAAGCAAGACTTGTTTCAGTAGTAAAATCCTAATAAGAGTTTCTTTTTTTTAAACAATATACTGAATGTGCTCCTTAAAAGATAAACGGTGGTTAATTAAAAATCCTAGATATTTATAGTATATATAGTAGATACCAACTCAATTTGTTAACCATTTCTTGTTAAAAATTTTTCCAGACAGTGCCGATCTCACAGTTTTTGAAGTTGTAAAGAACAGACATTTTGTTTTGTCTGCATTTAAAACAAGTTGCAGATGACAAAGTTGTTCTTGTACTCACATGCAAGCTGTTCATGGAAAACATGAAATTGTCAGGGTGACCCCAAACTTTTGAACTGTAGTGTATGTTGAGCAGATTAAACTTAAGTGAGTTTTAGGCATGATAAACTTTGTAGAATAATAATCAATGACCTGGTAAGTAACAATAACTTGATCAAAACTATGAGGTGCACGTATTGTCTCAAATTTAAGTTTTAAATCAGCAGATATGAGCTCTTTCCAGTTGTTTTGTGTTTTCTTTGTCTGCAGCTCATACTTTATTCCGCTGCATGCGTGCTGTCAAATTAGCAAGGATGTTTTCATGTGTTTTGTCCGTTTGCATTGTGTGTTATGTAGCTGAAGCGTGCTGAGCTCTCCAACCCACCATACAAAACATCCTTTTCACAAAGCACATGGAGCATACAGTGTCCACACTATAAAGAAAGTTTAATTACAATGTTGAGATACTGACTGTGTCCAATTCATGTGGGAGATGGATTAAAATAAAGGAGCTATTTTGAGACAGGACAGATTAAAATTGGAATGTGCTTGTTTGTCCTGAGATCAAAAGAGAAGGAACGGATGAGTTACATTTCACGACGCTTTTTAAATGCACCTCACTACATTTGAGTTGACTTGTGCATCGCCCCATCTGGACATAGTTGATTTTTAAAAAGACTGCAGGGAGGGCTGTGCCACCCAGCACGGCTCATAGAGCGCTGTATGGGGGGTACGACCACTTTTACTGCTTTGACTTCTACAGCAGCTTGTTCCAAAAGATTTCTTAGCCAATGTAATAAACGGAGCTGAATGGATAATACTGAGCCAGTATAGAAGTTTCTTTATTGTTACTGGAGAAAGTAGCTCTAAATAAATTGCTCTCAAAGATATTAGAGTAAAAGGAGGAAATGGACAGAATGTAGGTCAAGCTATGAAGGAGTTACACTCAGTAGTCAATCCAAATGTGAACCATATAATGAACCATTTGTCCATCCATGCACGAGGTCATGGGGGTAAATCTGGACTCATCAGACCACATGACCCTCTTCCATCACTGCAGTGTCCAATCTTTCTGCCACCTAGCAAATTGAAGCCTTTTTTTCTGATGAGTAGTTTTCTTAGAGCTACACAGCTGTTTAGTCCCAATCCTTTGAGTTCCCTTCACATTGTGCATGTGGAAATGTTCTTACTGTCACTATTAAACGTAACCGTGAATTCTACTGTTGATTTCCTACGATCATCTAAGACTTTCTTCCGACCACATTTGTTCCTCAAAGATGATGGTTCACCACTATCCTTCAGGTTTTAATAATGTGTTGGACGGTTCTAAACCCAATTTTAGTAGTTTCAGAAATCTCCTAAATTGTTTTCTTCTTCTTTGTATCCCTGTCTTCCAACATGGTTGTTTAAGAAATGAGAAGCTCCTCACTGCATCAGCTAGAGTTAAATAAGTTGTTGCAGCTCAAACATATTCATCACTGCAGTAATTATCCAATGGAAGGATCTTACCTATTTGCTAGTTAGTTAAATCCAAGTGCCGACATTTTTTTGGGACAGACAGTGTATTTTCATGCACTAATAAATCCATCCATCCATTATGTATACACCGCTTAATCCTCATTAGGGTTGCAGGGGGCTGGAGTCTATCCCAACTGACTTAGGGTGAAGGTAGGGGACACCTGGACAGGTCACCAGTCTATCACAGGGCTACATATAGAGACAAACAATCACACTCACATCCACACCTACAGACAATTTAGAATCACCAATTAACCTGAGCATGTTTTTGGGCTGTAGAAGGAAGCCGGATAAAACTCACACTACACAGGGAAAACATGCAAACTCCACACAGAAAGATCCCAGGCTGGGACGCAAACTAGCTGCAAGGCGATGATGCTAACCACCAAGCCACTGTGCAGCTCCATGAACCACTTATTTTGATGAAATTTAATGGGCCTAAATTATGTGAATCACCACTAAATGAACTATTTTGGACAAGACAGGTTGGTGTCACACCCTTCACCCATCACAGGTCTTCACACTGCCCCTCTGTGGACTGTTGTTTTCCTGCTGCTGTTCATGGAAGTATCTTCAGCCCAGCCCACACCTGCTTTTGTTTTCCTCAGTTGCTTGAAGTTTAGACTGTGTTTATGTCTACATTTACATTCTCCCTGGATGTTGTTTATAGCCTTTCTATGTATCCAGTGTTTTTATGCCATATTGTCACAGAAGGCAGCCTCCCTGAGGACAGACGCCTCCTGCCAAGTCAAAACATACAGGCTTCTCATTTTTGTAAATATATTTGCCAGTGCCATCAATTTCTCATTACATTACCCACTCCCCACCCCCTGTTCTTTCACATGGCACCCAAAGTTCCCCTGAATTGTAAGACAAGACGCATATATCTGCTATTAATTAAACACGACTGATTCTTGTCTTTCTTTTAAGTGAAATTATTATGCTGAGCTAAAAATAAGCTTTATTTGTATTGATCAGTCAGCTGACATGTTGATTTGTTACCTTCAGTCTAGCTGTGTTGTCTAGTAACAGGATATCCAGAGGAACTAGGAGCCTGAAACAGAAGCACTGATTACTAATCAGCACATCCACACTACTTTGTTGTTTTAAAGAGATATTTTTGTTTGCCCCATCCAACTTTTCCTCAAGTTTCTATGTGTTATTTGTGTTTTCGAGCAGATGTACGCTGATCATTAAGCATTATTACCACCTGCCTAATACTATGTGTGCCACCTTGGTCTCACCAAAACAGCTCCAAGCCTTTATGTCCTCTGGTGTTTGGCACTGAGATGCTGGCAGTTGATCCTTTGGGTCCTGTGGGTTATGAAGTGTGGACTCTGTAGATTGGGCTTTTCGCATCCTGCAGATGGGGCTGCACAGTGGCTAAGTGGTTAGCACTTTCACCTTGCAGCTAGAAGATGCCCGGTTCACATCCCAGGATCTTTCTGCATGGAGTCTGCATGTTCTCCCTGTGCATGCAGGGGTTTTAATCCAGGTACTCTGGCTTTCTTCCCACAGTCTGAAATCATGCTAATTGTTAACTCTAAATTGTCCGAAAGTGTGAATGTTTGTGTGATTGTCTCTACATGTATCCCTGCGATAGACTGGTGACCTGTCCAGGGTGTCCCATGTCTTCACCCTAAGTCAGCTGGGATAGACTCCAGGACCCTAATAAGTGTATAGATAATGAATGGATGGATCCTGCAGATGCTTGATCAGATTGGGATCTGGGGAGTTCGGAGGTTCCTCAAGCTATTTCTGAGTAGTTTCTGCTGTGTGGCAGAGCACATTGTTCTGGGATGCTTGGTCTGTAGCAATGTTTAGGTACTCGTTAAAGTAGCATCCACATGAACGTCAGCACCCAAGGTTTCCCATCAGAACATTGCCTTTCAACGAGTTGGTCCATGATATTCACTTCACCTGTCAGTAATTTTAATGTTGTGTCTGATCAGTGCAGGTTTGCACAATCCAACACATATGCTGTTGATCTCTAATATCCTGTGAATCATAAATTCTGTGCTGCAGTTCACTCTGAGTTCATGAGGTCGACTCATACATGAAGCCATAATGAGTACCTGCGATTGACTTCCAGGCGCTTTTGCTCACAAACAAGTGTGGTGATGTGGTTTCAACCTTGGCACGGCTCTCCCAGGCAATCTCAAGTTCCCCCGTATCATCAGATGTGCTGCTACCTGATGCCACGATTGTATTTGTCTTGGACATTGTTCTAGCTTTGATCATAAATTGCAGTAATTACTTTGGTCCTTATCCCTCCCTCTGGAAACAATGCGTGGAACAGGAGAAGCCAGCGCATGCACAAGCACTGACACAGAGGCCTGCAGTATGTGGGAACACCGGTGAGAGGATAAGTGTACTGATTGAATGCAGCCGTCATGTTTTTCATCCACAATGAGCTTTGCAGCATAGTGAGAGTGCAGCCACTTTGCAGTGGATCACTTAGACCCAAATGTACTAATGAAACTGAGAGCACTGCAATTGAACCAGATCTCTGTCTGCCTTCCTTTAGCTTTTATCCTTATTTGTCTGTGAAGAAATGAATAAATAATCAGATGCAACTACGGGGAACTGTTCATTATGGATTCTGCAAAACAGCAATCAGGACTAAAAACAGGCTGCGTGACTCATTTTGGTCCCTGAATAGTACAGGGGCCACACAATTAACCCCCAACTTGCCACAAGGCCGAGCAAAAATGTCTGTATGTTTTGTAGCTTCCCCTCAACAGGAAACAAACATGTTTGAATTCCAAGAGCTGCGTGCATACCGTGATAACATTTTGTAATTAGGATTCCTGTCAAACTCTTCTGTAACTTCCTGGAAGATCTTGAACCTCCGTCTCTGGGAATTAAACGTCCGGCCGCGGTGGAACCTCAGTGCGGTTATCCAAAAATATGGTGACAGAAATTCCAAAAATTCTCTATTTATAACCATAAAACCTTTAATGATATGAGATCAAACCCTCCTAGTGGTGTTAAGCCACGTTTTTTGAGGGAAGGAGGTTTCGAGAGACTTTTAATTTACTCATCATTGCCAGCTTTCCAGCATGTGCCACCAAAAATAGCCTGTAAAACGGAACTGAAACCAGCTTTAATTATTTTAATAATTATGTTTTAATAAGATTGTTCTGTTGACTGTGATCTGGAACTCAAGTCAAGCCTGAACAGCTGAGGAGAAAGCAGTCAGATAAATACAATAACCTTCTTTGATCCCACAGACAACAGATGTATAATATACATAAGACACCATAAAAGCAAGAATTTTATATACATTACACTACTATATACAAACTGTAGCACTGATAAAACAAGAATAAAAGGCCATGTTCTCACAGAAAGTTGTAAGTTGTAATATTTAGACAACATAGTTACTAATACAGTAAGAAGGTAAAGATAATACAGTAAGTAATCAAATACAAAATCTGTACAAAGGTGTATAGAACTGGGTGGAGGGTGGTGAAGCTGTTAGGTGATATATGAGATTCTATTCTACCATCTCCCATTGTCCTGTAATGTAATTTATGTCAGCAATTTAGAGGAACAGAGCATAGTTTGTAACACATTGATGACAACCTGGTAAAAAAGTAGATATACCTGAACTTGAGAAGGACCGTGTCTGCTCCATGCCTCCTAACTTAAAATAACTCCCCACCCATTTCCCATTCAGATACTTCAAAGCCACAAACTGGGACATACAGTGATCTAATGTAAAAAATATGACTAGGATTTGACCAGTGTTACTTTGATTTGTGACAGAAGTCAGGAATGGTAATGTAGGGAATGTCATACTTCCAGGAACTTAAAACCCAAATTCCAAACGCATTAGTTTGAGATAAAATGTTCAATGTGTATTCAGGACCGAACAGCGCTTTTTGGAGTATTGGAATATCTGATAAAGTTAAGTGATGCTCCAAACCATTGGCTAAGAGCAGTGCTTCAGAATAAAATGACTGCTGACAGAGTAAATCTTTGGCAGTGCCTCTGAAAGAGCTTATTTTGACCAAAAACTAAACTGAATGTGATTTAAAAATCAGCCCCAACCACACAGTGAATTGTGCAACACTTGGGCTCGGCTGATTTCCACAACATTTCTATTTCGGAAAACATCCTCGGAGCACAGAGTGGGAAACATGCACCCACCAACAGTATCAAATGTGTATCCTGAGGGAGGTCATTACTTTATGATGTGGTATGTTCAGATGCCAATGTGCAATAATCCACCTCAAGACAGTTTGTTCACTGTCTTCTGCTAGTGAACGCCGCTACTCAACGTAAATGCTCTTGACATTTCCAGGGCCAGAACTTAACATTGGTCATACAGATTGATTTTGTCTGTTACCACTGAAGGGGAAAACCATGTTGTCATGTCAGTGCTGAGCATAGTTTTGATTAACACTGAATTTTAATACCATGCAATGAAACTACATTGGGATAGTCACCCTTTGATTCCATCTGTGAATCACTACCGTCAAATCTGTCCAATATGGTTTTGGTTTCTCTATTTTAAAGAGAGCATTTCATTTTTCTGAAACTAAAATCAGACGAGTTAGACGAGATTGTTAATGTGGTAAGATAAGATAAGAGACTCAACGACGAAGAGCAACTCTGGTAGGCAGTCGTCTGCGACATCGCCGGGTGTCAAAAAATAAATGACTATTCTAGCTGGAAACGGCTGATTTTTAATGGAATATCTACATAGAGGTACAGAGGAACATTTCCAGCAACCATCACTCCTGTGTTCTAATGCTACATTGTGTTAGCTAATGGTGTTGAAAGGCTAATTGATGATTAGAAAACCCTTGTGCAATTACGTCAGCACATGAATAAAAGTGTGAGTTTTCAACTGCTTCTCTTTAAAAAATAAAGACATTTCTAAGTCACCCCAACGGTGGTGTATATTCTCCGACTGTTACTGTAAACTACCTCTACATTAATTTTACTGTTAATCAACATTACATTAGTATGCAAAACTGTAATTTTGTTGACTGTTTCTAATAAATTATTTATCCTGCTTGTATTTTGATTCTTTTCTTTAAGCTCAGTTTGCTCTTCCAGTCTTCAGCGGCATCCTAACCAGATCCAGTATTAAAATATTACCCTGCAATAGCCTCAGGATAAGGACCTCCAGTAGACACTGTCTGCCGGTGTATATGTACTGTAAACACACATGCACAGTAACATCATACAGCGCATAAACACATATAAACTGTCTAGATTTGTGATTCTTTGCCAGCAACAGAGATGGCTTGCTACTGCAACAAAATAATCAAAAGGCATCTTGTCTTCATGCCGTGCACTTGGTAAAAAGCAGGGGTCCCTTTATAATTTTAGAAATGCAGGTGAACCCTCATAATATTTTACTTGGGTATTAAAGGAAAAATTTAAAAGCTGTCAAAACAAATACATAAACAAGAAACAGTCAATATGTGGCACCCTTCCTGCCAAAAACACACACACAGAAAAAAAAGCCTAAAAGCTGTAAATGAACACTTAGTGCATGTAATACAATTAGCAATAGCTGTTTCCATGCTTTATGCTAAGCTAAGCTAATTGTCTGCTGGCTGTCGAATCATATTTGGTGGAGTGCTGATCTTTTAAATGTTCACCAGCCATTATCTTAACAGTGGTAAATGCTTTCTTTTTTGGTAAGTATATCATTTTGTTTATGTATGCAATAATTTAACAAAAGAAAAACTGAGCAAACCCAATTCATTAAGAAGCTTAAAGTGTAATAGATGAATACAGAGAAAATCACTTCGTAATCACTGTGCTAGGTTTGAGATGTGCAGAACAACACGTTGGTTCTCATTGTTATGAAACTTTTGAAATGGAATCAAATTCAGAAAATTGTAATAAAGATGTCAAAATGTTGTGGTCAGAGGAAGTAGGATATGCTCATCAAAACATGCCCAAGGGGCTTCTTAAAAAAACATATTCTTCACTTTTATTCTTATTTTTATTACTCCGCCAAGAAACGCGGCGGAGTTATGTGACGATCGACATTGGTTTGTCCGTCTGTCTGTTAGGAACATTATTCAAAAACAAAGTAACGAATTTGGATGAAATTTTCAGGGAAGGTCAGAAATGACACACAGACCAAGTGATTAGATTTTGGCAGTGATGCAGCTTATAGTCTGGATTCACAGATTTCTTAAAGATTTCTGTATCATTGTGACGTAGTGGCACTGTCACTGTAACCATAACAACAAGCAAACACTACGTCAGCTGCCTGTTGACTACAAATCAACTGCCAGATTTTGTACCTCCATGCTTAGAACAGCTGAGTCAAGAGGCATTATGTTTAGCAGTTGTCCATCTGTTTGTCCATCCATCCCATTCTCATGTCTCGTCTTTGTCTTTAGGGGTGTCAAACTCATTCTAGTTCAGGAGCCACATACAGTCCAATTTGATCTCAAGTGGGCCGGACCAGTAGAATCTTAACATAATAACCTATAAATAACGACAACTCCAAATTTTGCCCTCTGTTTCAGTGCCTAAAGGGTGCCGCACCCTTTGTAGTACCCCACCTTTCATGATGTTGCCTAGCAACAAGGACAACTTAAGCTCCTCCCACAAGTTTTTCTCAAAAGGCTGCTGAGATCTTTAAACCTGCCACTGTTCATCGAACTGACTTTGGTGTCTCAGGTGCCCGACACACCCGCCAAGTTTAAAATGGATTTGACATACGGTTGTGGAGATACATGAAGAACGGACACACACACACACACACACACGCACACGCACACACACATGCATGCACACACACACACACAGATTCTTTGATTTATAGCTGGATTATGGGCTCAAAGTGAAAACATTCAGTGAACAAAGTAACCAAACATTGCTGCTGAAAAGACAGTGATTCCTGTTGTCCAAAATGTCAACTTTTCATAAATTAAGAATAATTGCCTTGTTTTTAATTTGACGACAACAGATTTTTAAATTGACCCAGTAAATAAGAAATTTTGAAGTACAATGGTCCAGAAACTCTGTAAACCTCCAAACTTATGAGAAAACATGTTGAGGTAGGATGTTCAGCAACCAGCAATATCATGTTACACAAAGAGAAGGCTTTCTGCTCAGCCTGCACTCCGCTCTGATGTTGTTCCAAAACAAATTTTTGGCGTGGACCAGAGTGTTTTTTATATTACATTCTTTTGCATTGCCTGCATTGGTTGGTTATTGCAGTGCAATGTCTTGATCAATACAATGTTTAGGCAATTCTGCAAATCTCATACTGTCTATATCCATCTTTCTGAACAATGACAATGAAGTCACCGGAACTAAAATATATCTTCAACCAGGGAAATACTCAGTTACCACATATAAATAATTGATATATGATAATATTATTGATGCCTCCTGCTGCTGTGGGTACAATTTTTCCCTTGCCGATGTATCGTAGAACTGAAGGACTGCAGTGAACTGTGTTTTTCATGCTATTTATCTTATTACTGATCCTGTGTTCCACAATGAAATGCTGTTTGTGCCTGAGGAAGATGTTATTAATCCAAACACTGAATGGGAATAATCAGTTCAGCACCGAAATTTTTTTGATGGGCATGCTTTTTCCTTCGTGTGCATTTGACTCTCAAAATCAAGCAAAAAAACAAACAAAAAACAACTTCAAAAACAACTTAAAATGAACTTACATTCAGGAAAAAACACCATACAAAAAAATTACAGCATTCAAGTTTTATCTGGATCGAACAAGATGAGGTTTTGACGTGTTTCTTTGCTTCTTTTTATGCAGTTTTTTCAAACCTAAACAAACCATTTATTAGGAATAACTGTAAATCCGTGTTTAATTAACAGCAGCTCTGCCAAAGTCTAGTTAATACATTTTAAACCTCATGTGTTTAACAGATGTGTGGATGGAAGCTGAGTACTATAATCTAATCTTGGATTGAGACACTTTAATATTTTGGTGACATGAATGCTATTTAAAAGGCAGATTTTAAGCCCTTTGCAAACATGAGATATGTAACATTTCTGGCTTTATTGATCTGTTAAAGTGGCAGCATCCTGTCATTCAGGCATAAGTCAGCTTTCTGTTAATTCAGACATCACACAACAGAAACAGACAGAGCCACGGTACATGCTTGATATTGAAATTGGATAGTACATGTACGTGTAATGCATTATGCCAGAATTTTCTACCTACAACATTAATGTTGAGTGTTAATGTGTTCCAGGATTGTTTTTTCCCCATGTTATTGCTGTTCAGGACTTTTCCCTCCCAAAAATAGAAGGATTATGGTCAAATCTTTTACAGCATCCTTCCTACACTGTTATGCTGCTCACTGTATGCAAAAACGTCCTTCATCATCCATTCATCCACCCATTATCTATAAACCAATTAGTCCCCATTAGGGTCACAGGGGGATGGAGTCTGTCCCAGCTGACTTAGGGTGAAGGCAGGGGACACCCTGGACAGATCGCCAGTCTATCACAGGGCTACATATAGAGACAAACAATCACACTCACATTCACACCTACGGACTATTTAGAATCACCAGTTAACCTCAGCATGTTTTTGGACTGTGGGAGGAAACTGGAGAACACAGAGAAAACCCACACATGCACAGGGAGAACATGCAAACTCCATGCAGAAAGATCCCGTGAAGGCCGGGACACGAACCGGGGATCTTCGAGCTGTAAGGCGACAGTGCTGACCACGAAGCCCGTCCTTCATCAGTGCATCACAGTCCTGTATATGTGACTGCATGCAGTTCTGCTGAAAGTGCTGCAGAAACCTCGTATTGTCCAACCTTGTGAAGATGGCAACCTTTTAAGCAAAAAAGACTTGGCTCATTCAAACTTGCATGAGACTGACAGGTTCAGATGCTGTCAGAATAATGGAAAGAGAGCATGTCTGAAAGGGGGTTTTAAATTGCAGGAATTGAGTCCATCTCAGTTTTGTTGTTAACTAGTTTGTTTGATCAGCACATCCAAATCCGAGGCCGTGGTTCTCTGCCATAGGCTGGCGGATTGCTCCCTCCAGGTTGCTTCCCCAAGTGAAGGAGTTCAAGTATCTTGGGATCTTGTTCATGAGTGATGGGAAAATGGAACGAAAGATGGACTGGTGGACTGGTGGACTGGTGTGGTGGCACCAGGATTGCAGGTGTTGTACCGGCCCACCATGGTGAAGAGGGAGCTGAGCCGCACAGCAAAGTTCTTGATTTACCAGTCCATCTACGTTCCAACCCTCACCTGTGGTCATGAGCCCTGAGTAGTGCCTGAAAGAATGAGACTGTGGGTACAAGCAGCCAAAATGAGCTTCCTCCATAGGGTGGCTGGGCTCAGCCTTAGAGATAGGGTGAGAAGCTCAGACATCCGGAGGAAGCTTGGAGTAGAGCCGCTGCTCCTTAGTTTCAAAAGGAGCCAGTTGAGGTGGTTTGGACATCTAATTTGGATGCCTCCAGGGAGACTTCCTTTGGAGGTTTTCTGACCATGTCAGCATGGGAGGAGAGACCCCAGAGTAGACCCAGAACTTGCTGGAGGGATTATGTATCTCATCTGGCCTGGGAACACCTCGGGTTCCCCCAGGAAGAGCAGCGGTGCCGGGGGGAGGAACGTCTGGAATGAACTACTTCGTCTGCTGCCTCTGCAACCCAACCTCAGATAAGCAGAAGAGAATGGATGGATGGATAATTTGTTTGAAGATCTGACTGACTGTAAACTAGTCATGCAGATGAGAATCATCTGGGCTAAACAGAAAAGTTTCTTGAAAAAGTTTGCATGCTTCAATGAATCAAATTCGGGTACTGTTACTGACCTTTCTGTAACGTTCTCAGCACAACACCAAAACATCATCTCCACTTATAATTACTGTGCTGGTTTTATTTGTCAGGCCTGTAATCTGCCTCCACTGGCAGGTTTAGTTCACTTAATCTAAAAATAGATCTCAGCAACACAGGACTGGTGCTTAATAGTGTTTCAAATATACATTTTCAGCAGTAAAAGTAGACGGTAAGTAGTGTCTAATTGTTTCTCAAACTTATTTTAGAAGCTGTGGTAATTTTACACACAATCTTGGCACATTTCTGCTGGAGTGTTTAATGTACTGTAGGTGAAGGGTTTCAGTTTCACATGGCCTGGAGACACAATCTTTTAAAAAAAAATTCTGGGAAATGTTTTGAGTGTCATTTACATGTAAGAGAAGGGACATTTTGTTTCTCACTGGAATGGATCTTCTCTTTGTGCCTGACCACAGACACTTTGTTCACTTTCTCAAGCCAGAAATTCAGCCAACGTCCACGGCATCCACACGGTGACTGAGGAACAAAATATGCCCAGTATGCATCACATCTGCCCCCAACAACTCCCCGGGGAGGCAATGGGTCAGCATGCCTCTCAGAAATTCCCAAACACCCTTTAGCATTCGAGTGTTGTCAAAACCACCATGACAAATGTGGTTACACACCACAATTAGGGCCAATGGAAATCTGACCAACTACTGCAGGAGACTAAAGCACATTCATGACATGCTCTCTGAAAATGAGAATTTGAAGTAACTTTCTTTGACTGGGCTGTGTCGCGCTCACTGCAAACCCAACCATTTCCATTTAATTTGGTTTGACTCAGTGCTTTTTAGAGTCTTTTTAATGTTTTTGAGACAGTCAGTGTAAATCAGTGGTCTTTTCAAGTAGCAGACCTCCACGAAGTCAAACATCTGCTATGTAAATATCCTTGCCCCACATGACTGTGCTTCACATCACTCACTGCGTTGTGGTGTCATGTCATGCAGTTACAGAAGCTATCGAATATATTTTTAACCTGATTTACATCACTGCAGCATCACCAGTCCATGTTTGTCACGTTTGGCCAGGTCAACTATCAGGAGTTTTACACTTTATTGCTCTTCTATGTTAGAGTGGCTGACACCTGGCATCGATTACAGCACATACTGGACTTGCACACATACAGGGACCCAGAGATAAACACATTGAATCACAGAGTTTGTATAGTCACAGTTGTCACAGGTTACTGGCTCACACGTGGATCTTGTTACGAAAGCCCGCATCAACAGCTCTTTTCATCTTCTATTTTAGACTTAATTTTTTTGTTAGTGACACATTGTTTGAAACCAGTGGCTTGCTGGAAGCAACAAGTGCTTTGGCTTTGACTTTCACAAGTGAAAACAGGAACCTGGTTGCACACAGTTAACATACAGAGTTCGAAGTAAGAAACTTAAAGGAATATTCTGGTGTGTTTTTCAACCGAGGTCTTCATATTTCCACGAGAGGTCCCAAATGTATCCACACATCCAACCAAAAACTTTTAAGGTGCAACACAAAACATTACTCTACAGGTCAGGTTAAGGGCTTCACACTTTCATGTTCTAAATAAGTAATTTAACCCTGTTAACCTAAAAGGTGTGTTGTTCTCAGAGCCAGAAGCAATAAAAAACAGAAGGTAACCAGTCATCAGATTTTCAACTTTCTGTCAGTTCTTGAATATGTCACATATGATGGTTCTGTTAAAACACTGAAAATATACCTAAAACTAGAAAAGCACTCAGAAAGTGCAGTACTCCGCCAAGGCTGTTCATTCCCCCATATGGCATCATCAGAAATGCAGCATTTTATTTATTTATTTTTTTAGAAATGCAGCATTTGTTGATTTATTAGTTACTGATGATCAGAAATCACAGCAACATAGAATGTGACCATTTAATATAGATGTACTCACAAGCAAAATGTGTTATGAATGTGTACGTCATGTACGGATACCAAATCGTGTGACCTAAATATGTAGCGGGTGGCAGGAATTGATGGGACTCGGAAACATCCCCACAATTTAATCAATTGTTCCTTGTATCACTTCTGATGGGTAAGTCCCAAAAAGTCAGCAGCAGCTGATTTGTAGTAGGATCGCATTCATGTGACCGTCAGCAGGCAGCTGACGTAGTTCACTTGTTGTCATAGTTACAGTGACGTTTTGCTGCTATCTCGCAATGATACAGAAATCTTAAACAAATCAATGGATCCAGATTATAAGGTGCATCACTGCCAAAATCTAGTCACTTGGTCCTTGTGTCATTTCTGACTTTCCCTGAAAATTTCATCCAAATCTGTAAGTCCATTTTTGAGTAATGTTGCGAACAGACAGACAGACAAACGTATGGCGATCGTCACATAACTCCGCCGCGATCTTTGGCAGAGTAATAAATTGTTTGCTCCAACCAGATTGTGAAAAAAGCAAAAAATTGTAACTGTTCAGCCATTAATGTCATGTGACAAAAATTCTGAGAGCTTTTGACTGAACTGCAGGTTGTGTTTACACAGAGCAGAAAAGAGAAAAATATGGAAACTCCATTTCTTTCAGTGTTGTTATCAGTGGGAAATTGTCAGACAGTTTTGAGTTCTTCCTGTTTATAGCCATAGTGTTTCCATAGATGTGCAGAACTTTATATTACAGAAAAAAGGAGCCGCCAGTGATAAAAATCTTTCAGCATCTGAAAATGCCCAGACACTGCCTGGGGTTCAGAGGGTTATTTGTCTTTTAAGGCAACTTTTAAGGCCTTTTAAGGCCCCTTGAAAGGCAACATTTCCATCTAAAAGGTCCTCCTCAGGCAAGTATCACACAGTACACATGGCATTTGGAGGTCTTCTTCTGACCTCTCATAATTGTAGCCATCCGGGCAATGGGTCTTGCTAAACCCTAAAACTTGAAAATTTGCAATGTCTTGTTGCAGTCTGTCAAACATCATCATGGAAAAGAACATGAGCCTCCTGCTTGCAAAACAAATGAATGTGTATATTAAATACACTTGTTTCTAAGTTTGATAAGTTCTAAGTATGATTGGAAGCCATTTCCTTTTAGCAATGCCATAATTTTTCAACCCCACCTCTTAGATATTTTTTAAATGTCAACTAATGTGGTTTCCCAATTGTTTACTTTAATATTGCTGTAGTAGCTAAGAGCAGATATATTATAAATAACTTAGAATTAATAAGAATTTCACCTGGAAACAAACTTGTTGAATATTTTTACTTATACAGAAAACTAATTTTCTGTCATAAATAAGCAATATTTTAAATACATTGTTGGAGGAATGTTGATTTCTTTTTGTTTTGTTTTATTTTTTATTTTTAGCCTAAATCGGCTAAGGTCAGAGAGTACAGTAGCTAAATCCAAATGGGAAGAGACAAACAACAGAGTCTGAGGCAGAAAGCCAACAATGCACAACAAGAAAACCCACAAGACAACATAACCGAAGACACTGGTGGTATTCTTGTTTTCTCTGCAGCTGAACTACGAGGAAAACTTTGCTGCACAAAGTAAGACTTGAATATTTTGCAGAAGCAGCTGTGGCTGGTCCTCACATTTCCCACCGGGGGACCAACAAAGACGACAATAATACCAAATGGATGACAAGTGTAAACCCTCTACAACACACAAAATAATGTCAGAATCACATAAGAGCAGCTTCCATCATTTAAGAAAGCCTGTAACTTTTATTTATGCCAGCAGCTGAGGTTATGTTTGTCTTTGAACACTGTTTTCTCAAGGATGAACGATCTGAAGCTTGTGGTTGATGCTGCACAATTAAGGAAATATTTTAAGCTATCCACCATGAACACAGCGTCTCCTCCTGTTACTCATCTGAAGCCCAGTTGTTGGGGAATGGGCAAAGGAAAAGAAGCGACTCGCCTAAGATGTACTGTAAACAGACGCGTTGGTCAATCCAGCACAAAGGAAGCAGTGATTGCATATTGTAGGTGGAGACGGTGCCCCTTGCCACATGGTCATAAGTCGTCATTTCTGAGCAATGAGCTCATACGCTGCAAAGATAAGCCCTCAACTAATTGAATGTGTGTCTCAGAAACAGGACTAATGTGCCTAAAAGCTCTCGTAGTGCTCAGTGTGCAGCAATTGGCCGAGAACCTGAAAGATTTTTCCTCAAAAGGTGTTTAAAAGGTACCAAGTTTATCACTGTTGGTGCACGCGAGCTGCTTTAGTTTAACACTGCTGTAGAGAAATTGAAAACACACCTCATGAATTCACTTGATCTTTGCTCTGTCTTTTTTTTTTTTGTCAGAATAAGACAAAACAACCAGGTCAAAGTTAACACCTTCATACATCTGGTCCTATCACATCAAACCACTAAAAACACCAAGGGCCAGGACGGATAACAGTAATAAAAAACACACTTTTTTTCAGTTGTCCTGTGATATATTGATGTTAGACCCATTCGCAGCTTAGAAGGCGTCCAGAGGTTGTACAGAGGGTTAAGCTCTGTGTTGCTGGGATATTGCTGATGCCAGAAGGATGAAAGGTTGTGACAATGTGAGGGGCCCACGGCTGAAGAAAAAATTCCAGTAGGATTATTTTATTTGGAGAAGTGGGTGTCTGGAGAGATAATAGTCCTCCAGGGGGCTCATAACTCACAGCTACACAACTGCACATATATCCTGCTGCACTCACCAAGAACAGGACCTCAAACAACATCAATGTGTCTCTTCCTCATTTACCTGTCCTGTGTTGTCACATTCAAATGGAAACAGTGAAGTTGAGCATACTTTTCTCTTTCCTCTCTTGAAATTAGTTTTTGACATTTGGAGGAGAACAGTGTCGGGCTGCGTAATCATCTCTCCTCTCAAAATCCACAATCAGCTCAATCTGTATCGATCCTAATGTTAAAATGGCCAGCTTTACAGAATAAATAAGTATGTTTACAGCCTGGTACAGAAAATAGTTTTGGTTCCTTTAGCTAATTTCCCCATTGATGTCAACTGCACAGGGGTTTAATTTTTCTATAACTCACCCTTTTAAATTATGTTAATGAGCAAGCTTCTGTATAATTAAGGAAGTGTCTGCCTTGACTGACGGATGAGTGTTCTCATAGGAAAGCCTGTCCACTCCACCTTGTTGATCATTTGTTGATTAGCCAAGAGTTCGGAGGAGTCAGCTGAGACGCCGACAGCTCAAACCACCACACTGAGCTTCACAACTCTTGCAGAACTTCTGACTGTTTATCCTATATCCTATATATGCTACAGCTTATGCTCTCAACAGTGAAAATACTGATTTCATACAATGTCTTCTTTCTGTTATATCTTTCGTATCATTTGTATTGCTAATAATAACTTTACACTCATCAGGTTAAATGCACAGTATGTAGTTTCTGCTGACAGGGGTCTAGTGTACAATTACCTTGTTTCCCTGGCTAAAGGTGGTAAAGGAGCAAAATGAGCATTTAGAATACCAGAAGTACAAAAGTCTAAAAGGTATTTAACACCAACGGCCTAGTTGATTATAAGACATTTTAATATGGAACTGTTTCATTATATTAAACTAGAAAAGCACTCAGGGAGCGCAGTACTCCATCAAGGCTGTTCATTCCCCCATATGGCATTGTCAGAAATGCATCATTTTTTAAAATTTATTTTAGAAATCCAGCATTTGTTTATTAGTTATTGGTTATCAGAAATCATGGCAACATAGAATGTGGCCATTTAATATAGATGTACCCACAAACAAAATGACCTGGCGCTGAGCACAAGCGTGTGTTATGCACGTGTACATTATAAGATAAGATAAAATAGTCCTTTAGTACTTACTAGTAAGATCTCATTTGTCTAAATCCTACTTGTTCAAAACGCAAATCTGGAACCTGCTGTAGAATAAATGACAGATCTTTCCACAAGGGGAATGACACATTATTACAACTACATTAATTAATTATGTTCTTATATTGGACATTTACAGTTGTAATGTTTGTAGTCACAGCAGTTAAATGGTCAGTTCTGATCAGCTGAAAAACACTGAAAAAATGCAGAAGTCTGACCAGTCAATTATCTGTCTTCAAACAAATGAATTCCACATGAGTCAGCTTTGTTGTTCTTTCATTTTCCCAAAACTGATTTGTCATAATAGCAGTGTAGACTATGTTGTGATTTGTTGGTTTTTGAGAGTGAGACTGAAAGATCTGTCATTTCCATGACTACAACCCTTGTGTCCCCCAGTAGAGCAGCTGAAATATGGAAGGGTTTTATTTACTTTATTTTACCTTGTTTAATTAAGCTTATACATAAATTAGATGAGGAAGATCTTTTTCCATTCCTTGTGGTTAATATGGGCTATTCCTGCTGTTCTATTTTCTTCGTCACTTCCGTTTTTCCACAATGTCAAAATCCCTTTACTGTCAATCTTAACATCACTACAGTTATCCAATGATCTATCTGCATACGTTCTTCAAGCCAATCAGACCTCGTTCCTTTAAATTCATTGTACTGCAGTCATAGTTTTGTAAAAGACTTGGACTGTACATCCCTCTTTCTATTTTTACCTCCAAGTTGTTCAGGGCATCTCAGCCAGTCTCCATCAGCCGTCTGCTAACCACCACCAGCGTCTAGTCTCCTCCCGGTCCTCATCTCCTACATTCATCTGGGATTATGCCCTATAATGTCTAAGATGCCAAAATATCTAAATTAGATTGTTTTTAGATTAAATTAGTATCATCTCTATTGTCAGTACACAGTGTTCAAATATTAAGTCGATGGAATGCAGTTTAGCATCTAACTAGTCGTGTAAAAGCAGCAGTAAAGTGCATCATATACAGTATAGTATATACAATATATTACAATATAAACAGAATTGTGGACAGGGTGGTACGAAACACACTAATATATGAATATATAAATATATGCTATACCGTTCAAAAGTTTGGGGTCACTTAGAAATATCCTTGTTTTTGAAAGAAAAGCATTTTTTCAACGATGATAACATTAAATGAACCAGAAATACAGTCTAAACATCATTAATATGGTAAATGACTATTCTAGCTGGAAATTTTTAATGGAGTATCTCTATAGGGGTACAGAGGAACATTTCCAGCAACCATCACTCCTGTGTTCTAATGCTACATTGTGTTAGCTAATGGTGCTGAAAGGCTAATTGATGATTAGAAAACCCTTGTGCAATTATGTTAGCACATGAATAAAAGTGTGAGTTTTCATGGAAAACATGAAATTGTCTGGGTGACCCCAAACTTTTGAACGGTAGTGTATGTTTGCAACCAATGTCATGATTTCACCAGGTTTCTCCCATTCTTGTCATTTTACATCTGGCACTTGCCAAACTCGCCGTACAGGCCTTTACATAAACTGTTACACTGTATAGACGTCATGATCATCTGGTTGCTTTCTCCCATCAACTTCATTGCAGTGATGTCACTCTGTTCTCCAATCTCAGTAATTACTAAAAGAAAAAGAAACTAAGGCCAAAATTGCATTTTTATAAAGTCCCAAGTTGTAATAAACCAGAAATATCCTTAAACAGTGTTTGCTAAAAAGTCTGTCAAACAAGCACATCTTCTGGCTGCACTGAGTGGGAATAACAAAATTTTCGACTCCTAGGCCAGGATTTCAGTAATTTAGGACCTCTGTGTCTGAAACGTGTGTGTGCGTGATTAAACAGGATCCTGCAGCCAGAATAATGTTAAACTAGTCCATCCTGAACGAGTGGTTTGATGGTGTTGACTGAGTACTGGCAAACAGTCTGTCCATGTTAGACCAAGAATCCAGGATGTCCAGAGATGAGTGATCTCTTTGCGGTGCTAAGGTCACTGACTTTGGGCTCTGACTGAACAATATCTTCACTTGTCCAAACCAAAAATATTCTAATACTGACCAGCACATATGAGTGACCTATGACTGAACCGGAAAGACTTTGAATTTAAAAGGAGAGGCCACAGATGTTTGTGGTATTGTGGTGGATGTGGTATAGGGAGTATTGATTGGAAAAGTGTCTTTAGTTTTTCTACTCTGACATCTTGAGGGTCCTCTGGGATGAATTTGTGCCTCTTTATACTGTCAACACTCCGTGACAGGACTGTGACACAACCTTTGCAGGAGCTCTCTCTTAATACAGAACCATATCTGTGGTGGTTCATGTTTTTGCTGCATTTTGCTACGTTACAGCTATTTTGCAATAGGCACAGATGGCTTGACTTGGCTCGGCTTGGCTGTCCTTCATTACCGATCTTAAACAAGGCTCTCAATCTCCAAATACTCCATTAGAGCTGCACTGTGGCCAACTGATCAGACTGAGTTTATGTTTGGCAGCTTCTATGTGGATCCTAAATGGGCTTGAGAGACACTAAATCCAAAATAAACCCAAGGTGCATATATTTAATTTCAGAAACAATTGATACATTATTTATATACTCCAACTAATAGACCAGATATAGAGTTAATAGTGATTAAAAAACTTTTTTTTTGTTTTATTGCTAGACTTTACAGTCACACTCTCTGTCTGTAAAAACATCCTCTGATAATTGCAACACATCCACTACTAAAGTTTGGGGTCACTTAGAAATGCCCTTGTTTTTGAAAGGAAAGCATTTTTTTTCAATAAAGATAACATTAAATTAATCAGAAATACACTTGGTGTTAATGTGGTAAATGACTATTCTAGCTGGAAACAGCTGATTTTTAATGGAATATCTACATAGAGGTACAGAGGAACATTTCCAGCAACCATCACTCCTGTGTTCTAATGCTACATTGGGTTAGCTAATGGTGTTGAAAGGCTAATTGATGATTAGAAAACCCTTGTGCAATTATGTTAGTACATGAATTAAAGTGTGAGTTTTCATGGAAAACTTGAAATTGTCTGGGTGACCCCAGACTTTTGAATAGTGGTGTAGCTGATATCAAATTTGCCGTTTCATTTGACTGTTCCATGTTTTGTCACTCAAACCCCGCCCAGTCTGACGTCAAAAAAAGGTTTAAAAATGTGTTAAACTGTGTGGTCTCCCTGTAAAAGAAACCCTCCTGAATTAATAATCATCAGCATTACAATGGATTACAAAATTTAAGCAATTTTCCACAGTTTATTCGTAGAGTTAGGGTTAGTCACTGTTTGGATCAGCTGGAAAAATCATTCAGAAATCTAAAAAAAGCATGAATTGGAAAATGTTCAAAATATAAAGTACAAAAATACAACTTTTAGCTACTAAAACTTGCAAAGGTGTGTAAGCATATGAAATTAATAATTTAACCAAACAGCAAATGAAAGCTCTGACTTACAGTAAGATCTGGTGGAGCATCTTCCTAAGAATGGTACACATTAAGTGAATCAAATTGTACACTATTAAAAACAAACCAGGCATGGATGGCTAGACGGACTGAGTGGTCACAAATGTGCGGGGATACAAAGATCTGAGAGGGAATTACAGCGAGAGAAGCCTCTGCTTGAAATGTACAAAGAGGTCCCCCTCCGTGACTTTCCTGTGCACCGACATCACAGGTTTGGGGACAATGGAGCATTGTGTGGCAGTCATTCAATCCACTACTACGCAGTAACACTGATAGCGAGTGATCACAGAAAAATGATGTCACCACAGCTGCTTGCAGGAACAACAAAGAAGTACCTTTTAGGATGGGCAGATCTGAAGTCAGATTAAAGCCAGAAGGGAACTTAAAGTTCGCAGAGTCCCAAATAACACACACGCACACTGATTACATGGCAGTGTCGGGTGAATTTCTCCAAAGATGTAACCTGTAACCTGGGTCAGAGTTCAGTAGACGTTTCTACTAATGGAGATTATGCAGAATTTAGGATCTAAGAACTAAAAGCTAAAGACTGACAGTCAGAGACCTAAATCTCAACCCTGCATTAACCACTATTTTGGCCTCCAGCAGATACAGAGCAACATTAGTATACTTTTCATGTTTCAACAGATCTTACAACCTGAAGAAGTCGTTTGTCTCTAATCTCTGAATAATAGTTGCATAAATTGTAGCACAGATATTTTTTTGCCCCTGGGAAGGACCTGGCACAAAAACAATTTGTTACGAGGAAAAAAAAAATCAGGTTTCAGTTTAAAATAGAAAGCTTTCTTCCCCATAGTGACATTGGTTGTCTCACATAGCCAGACCATTCTCTACAGCTTTGTGTCAGCAGTAGAGAATGGTCTGGTTGCACCTTATGACCATTTTGCTGTAAGAGAAAAAAGGCTCTGTCATGTTTGTACACCACCGTTCAAAAGTTTTGGGTCACTTAGAAATGTCCTTGTTTTTGAAAGAAAAGCGTTTTTTTTTTTTAAATGTAGATAACATTAAATGAATCAGAAATACAGTGTAGACATGGTTAATGTGATAAATGAGTATTGTAGCTGGAATAGGGATACAGAGGAACATTTCCAGCAACCATCACTCCTGTGTTCTAATGCTACACTGTGTTAGCTAATGGTGTTGAAAGGCCAGCTGATGATTAGAAAACCCTTGTGTAATTATGTTAGCACATGAATAAAAGTGTGAGTTTTCATAGGAAACAAGAAATTGTCTGGGTGACCCCAAACTTTTGAATGGTAGCGTATTTGTTTGTGAACCTTGTCGCAACTGTAATTAGAGGTGCTGAGCCCTGGTTGTAGTGATGGTGCCCCTGCAAAATGGAAATTGTTTTGGTAGACATTTGCAACCAAGGATGAAAACACTGCATTAAAATGGCAAAAAAGAAAAAGAAAAAAGAAAGCAGAACTGTCTTATTGCTTGATAAACTCCGAAAAAAGCATGTTGGTTGCTGTTGGAGGTTGTTATTGTTGTTATTTCCCATAGTGGATCTGGAAACAGTAGCATGCAGGCACCTAAAAGGTGGAGAAAGTTATGTTAACTATTGGATGTTGAACAGGAAGAGTAATCAACAATCCTGTTTGTCCAGTGTTTTGTCGATGCATCCATCCCATACAATCTCCTCCCTGTGCTGACTTTGTGGCTCTCTATGTTATCTCTAATTTTGATTTGCTCCCATCATAATTTTTAGGACCCCTTTGTGGTTTCATTGTCACAAATAAATGTAACTGTGGGTCAGAAATGGCGTGTGGAGACTTCTTTATTGGTCGGACAGTCTCCTCTGGCCGCAGGAATGAATGTCGATTCAATATTTATTGATTCTGTTCTCATGAGAAAAATGTTTGTCTATTGAGCTGCTTATGATCACCACCACAAGTGATCTGATGCTACAGACAATGTACAAGGTGTTACTAAGCTTTTTCACCGCTGCCTGCACCTGAGAATTACGTTAACACTAAAGATGTACCCTGAAAAAAAAGTCAAAAACATAAACTAACAGATGCTAAAAAATCTCTGCTAGGGAGCCAGATGCAGAAGACCAGGCAGGCAGAAACAGTCCTGTGATTTTAATGGTGAAGAGATACAGAGACTCACATGCACAGTGAGTCTAAACAGAAGCAGCAGAGAATCCACAGGCTGCACAATAACCTTGATCATCTGGCAGCGAGCAGATGGAAACGGTTGGCATGAAGGTGAATGAGGAACAGGTGAGCAGATAGGTGTGGGAGTCAGGTGATAAGGACCAGTGGTCAAATCCGAAGGCATCTGGTCATCAGGTGGTCAGTGGAAGTGAGCACCTATAGCTGAGTGCAGGAACAGAACCGATGAAATGAGCAGGAGTTGTGAAAATCTGTAAGTTTCACTGGAATTTCTACTGGTTAAATGAAGGTTAACAAATACAGTGAATAAATAACATCTGAAAATCTGAATGAACTGCAAGTAATACACCTAAGTGGCAGAGAAAAATAGCACACCAGCTTGTAAAGTCTTGTCTCTAACCGTTGGTACAAGAGATGTGTTTACATCTTCCCTACCTATACAGCACACTGTGTTCTTCTTCTTCTAATAAAAACTGCTAACTTGCTGAAGCAGCTTTTTGGCTCCAGCACGTACGAAACCTGAAAACACTGTTGCTGCACATTCACGGACAGCTCTGCGAGTTACAGGCCAAAGATTGTAAATGCAACTGTAATTACTGTAGACATTTTAAAGCAGCACTTCAGGGTAAACTGCCAATAGCATGCATGAGCCAGACATAGCATGTACACCACCGGGCTCACATGCATGTGGCCGAGGCTGGCTTCAATTAAAACACTATTACTGTCAAAACTAATCAACACTCCTCATGGGGATCTCAGCAGCAATAATTAAGCCTTCATTTATCTGCGCTGTCCATGCACTGTTGAGGTCTAAGTATGCTATTAAAATCCCACAGATGGTATTATCTAATTTTCTGGTTTACCATATTGATTCAGTGGAATATTTGGAAAATCACAGTTTATCATGAGAACACGGTATTTATAGCCTATATTGGTCAAGCACATCATAAATCTCATTTGGGAGCGTTAGCCACAAGCTGCCAGACTCTAGCCCCAGAGCTAAATGCTCTGCTCAATGTATACCTGGAGCCTGTTATTCATGGTTCATGCTTGTCTGAACCACAGGCTGAAGTTTTCTTTTCAAATATGTCAACCTCCGCATAGACAACTATATTTAATCCTCTCTCCTCCCGTGTAATATCGCTGTGACCTTAAAGAATAAAGAACAAAAGCCTAGTATGTAAGCATGCTATTGTTCTGTGTGATATCTGTGCTCTAGTGTCTTTCAGTATGCATCTCTGTAACGTTATTTGCCCATGAGACATGCTCATGGAATGCCAAAGCTGTCTTTTCTCTCATATCAATTGTCTATAGCAGGGGTGTCGAACTCATTTTAGTTCAGGGGCCACATTCAGCCCAATTTGATCTCAAGTGACCAGTAAAATCTTAGTATAATAACCGATAAATAACAACTCCACTTTTTTTCTTTGTTTTAGTCATTCTGAAAATGTTCACATTTAATGAGCTACAAAACGTTTTGAACAACTTTAAATTTCTTAAGAAAAATAAGTTAAAAATATTATGCCTCAGTTTATCATTTAAATGTGCATTACAACTTATAGATCACAGTTCATCTACAAGAGGTGCAAAACATTTAGTCACAGGTATCTGATATAGTATTTCATAACTTGTCAAGAGCTATATAATAATAATAATAACTTTATTTGTATAGCACCTTTCAGAAGAACATTCACAAAGTGTTTTGATGGGTAGAACATAGTGATAAAAGAGAAATAAAAGAGAACTTTACTGGAAAACGAGTCTATAAAAGTTGGTTTTAAGAAGTGATTTAAAAGAATTTACTGATTCGGCGAGCCTTATCTCCTCAGGCAGGTCGTTCCAAAGCCCATGGGCCCTGATGGAGAAGGCCCGGTCACCCTTGGATTTAAGCCAATAGAATTTTTTAAAATTTACATTCATTTCCACATCTGTCTAGTAATCCTGACCACCACACTATACAAACTGAAGAGGGAACTATAGAGAAAGAAGGTTCAGTTTGGTTCCGTCTGTTCATTTTTGAGTAACGTTGCTAACAGACAGACAATCCAACGTCGATCGTAACATAACTCCGTTGTTCCTTGGCGGAATAATTCGTGGCCATAGAACAGTACAAACACAACAAGAAAAGCATTCAAAGAGTGCAGTACTCCGCCAAGGCTGCTCAGACATTGTATGATTTCCGACGGATGAAATCTTTAATAAATTCGTGGTCCACAGCGGTGGATTTGTAGTAGATTCGCAATCATGTGATCGTCAGCAGGCAGCTGACATAGTGCTCACCTGTTGTCATAGTTACAGTGATGCTGTGCTGCTATCTCGCAATGACACAGAAATCTTTAACAAATCCATGGATACTGACTATAAGCCGCATCACTGCCGAAATCTAATCACTTGGTCCTTGTGTTATTTCTGACCTTCCCTGAAAATTTCATCCAAATCCATTAGTCCGTTTTTGAGTAATGTTGCTAACAGACAGACAGACAGACAGACAGACAGACAGACAGACAGACAGACAGACAGACAAACCAACGTGGATTGTCACATAACTACCACATTCCTTGGTGGTGTAAAAATGTCATGAAGCCAGCCAAACTAAAACACCACCAGACAATGCAAAGAGAAGTGAACAGTTAACCTTGCAGCAGATCATTCTGTGGCCCAGCGGACTGCAAAAAACAAGAAGCCAGTTTTCACAGAACACAGACTGAGATGTGCTTGGTGTAAAAATTAGGACGAGGACCTTTGAAAAGTGTCTCCCCTGTCAGGGGTCTCATGGTCTGAAAAGGTCTGATCCAGACAGTGTTTCCTTTCTGGGCTGCTGGGAGCGGTAGTAACACAGAGAGGAAATTTCATGATAAAATGCTCGTAACTCTGGACTCTGAATTATAGCTACCAATAACTGTTTCAATACACACGAGGGAGCTTGAGTGCTGTTTTAAGAGGGACTTGAAAGAATGTGAGCTTATCCAATAGGTCCCAGCACTGTTAGTCATTTTTATTTTTATGTACTTAAGCAAGCATTAGGAATGAAAGCAGTGAGAAACATGTACATAAGATTAAAATAACAATAAATAAATATAACAAAATGCACATCTAGAAAATGAAAAGAGACACACATACAGAAAACTGCAGGAGAGGTTTGAGTGAATGTTGTAATACATCAACGAGAACTTATTAAGTTTTCCTTACAGTTGCAATTTCAGTGACACAAAAACTATTTAAAGTGCTTAACTGCGCCAGTGGTACAAAAGCAAAGGTAATTATTTTGTCTTTAGTGTTGCATAAATTCTGATTAGGTAATCTCTACCATATGTGTTTGTCATCAAATGAATAAAAGTCATTTTCAAGACTTAGTCCAGCATACTGAAGTGAAAGATGTCTGTGGATGTTCCTTTTTGTCGCTATTGTGGAGCTCAAGCTGCTGAATAACTTCCTCCGACATTAAATGATTTATTGTTCTAAGCATGCCCAGTCCACTTACAGTACACATCCTGAGGCGATGATCTGCGTCGTTAACATCACTTTAATCAACGTCCAACGCGGCTTTCATAACTTCTTTCAACCATACATTCCAGGAAGATGAACTGGAGGCTGCAGTAAGCGGTGGGCACGGCTCTTTATTAACAGAGGACACGTTGCTCGGCAGATAATTGTTCCTATCCTCTCATTTCCCAGGAAGATGGATTAGGCCATTTCCGAAAGAGTCGGGCCTTCAGTCGGGCACATGAATGCACCCTGTGACTGCGTTTAACTGACTCAGATTATTTAATCGATAACAGTGACCCTTCTCTGGCAGTATGCTGACCACATGAAAGCACGCAGGGTTCTGGTAATCAAGGACCCAGAAGGCCATTCCTGCCTCTAAATCAAACGATGCCCTCTTTGCCTCTGGGCTGTTGGAAGTGGCGACACACAGAGGCACACTGTCACTGCTGCTGCTGCGATTATTTGAAGCCCCCTTTAGAGATGCAACTCCTGAAGTCTCACTATAGACCAGGGGTGTCAAACATGCAGCCCGCGGGCCAAACCAGCCCGCCAGAGGGTCCAATCCGGTGGGGCGACTTTGTAAAGAGTAAAAATTACAGAGAAGACATGAAGTGCACTTTTTTTCAGTAAAAGTAACTGCTATTTTAAATTTGTCCACTGCACTACCACAACGTCTATGTGTTTTTTATTACTCTGCCAAGGAACAGAGGAGTTATGTAATTGTCTGTCTGTCTGTCTGTCTGTCTGTCTGTCTGTCTGTCTGTCTGTCAGCGACATGACTCAAAAATGGACAAAGGTATTTGGATGAAATTTTCAGGGAAGGTCAGAAATGCCACAAGGACCAAGTGATTAGATTTTCCCAGTGATGCAGCTTATAGTCTGGATCCACGGATTTGTTAAAGATTTCTGTGTCATTGCGAGATAGTGGCATGGCGTCACTGTAACTATGACAACAAGTGAACACTATGTCAGCTGCCTGCTGATGATCACGACTGTGATCCTACTACAAATCGACCGCTGCAGGCTTATCAGGACTTATCCATCGGAAATGATACAAGGAACAATTGATTAAATTATAGGGGTGTTTCTGAGTCCCATCAAGTCCCGCTGCCCGCTACATATTTAGGTCATGTGATTCGGTATCCGTACATAACGTACACATACATAACACACACCTGTGCTCAGTGCAAGGTCATTTATCTTTGTGGATACATCTATATTAAATAGCCATTTTCAATGGTTCCATGATTTCTGATCATCAATAACTAAAATAAAATAAATGCTGCATTTCTATAAAAAAAAAAAAAAAAAAAGCTGCACTTCTAAAAATAGCTGCATTTCTGACAATGCCATAAGGGGGGATAAACAACCTTTGGCAGGGTACTGTGCTCTCTGAGTGTTTTTCTAGTTGCTTTTGTGTCACTGCTCTCAGCAAAGCCACACTCACTATCACATTTTCATTCTTACATATAATATGAGGATTAGGAAGAGATCTTCTTGTGGTCAGTAGTGATTACTGATACCAAAATATATTTCAGTGATCATTTGGGCATCTGAGTTTTGCTTTATTATCAATCAAACCTATTTTATAAGATCAATTTCATTGTAAGAAAGGTAGTAAATCATTCCAGTAACACAGTTGGAGTAGGTCAGTCTTTACTGGCTGACTGTGTCAATGCCAAGCTTTTGAGGATGGAAAAAGTTGACAAACTGTAAGAAGTGTTAGTTATCTCTGCAAACCACAACTGTTTGTCTGAAGAAAGCCAAGTTTGAAGACTCTTTGATCCTAATTTCTTAATTTGTGGCTAATTCCTCCATTAGTCATGAGCCTCACTCTTTATTGCAAACATAAGCATGGGATGTTTTTGGGGTTTTCTTAAACTTCTTTTGGAAAGACTTGAAAAGACTTTTGTGAGCATTGAAAGAAAGCTGCCCAGCTCATCTCTACAAGTGGTAGATCTTAGCTAGGAAAAAAATTCCCCACTAAAATATGCAAACCAAAGTCCTGTTGGGAAACACTTCCTAGTGAGAAGCGATGTGTACATAATCCATCATCAATGTCATTCAGAAAAATTCCAGTGACAAATATAAAAACAGTCACCTTCATTAAAATCAAAACAGCTCCCGACTAATGTGTTTGTCTTGATTTTTCTGGAGTCATTCCTGCTTCCTCTCGGCCTGCTGATTTAATGCTGAGCCACCTGCCATATGACTCGCGTCATCGGCCCGCCAGCTCACATCTGCTGGACGTGGACCACTAGAAACGGGAGAGACGGTCTCTTCGATAATTTGTTTATCATCTAGTGTGGGTGTAGTCCATACGCATGTTCTGTGTGAGTCACATCAAAGTCAGCGGCAGCCTTCGTCTGAGCTCCACCTCACTAACAAAGCATGCCAGACTTGTTGCTGCGTCTCAGCCGAGGGGAACCCCATATTCTGAACAGAACATAAACACCCACATTTCTGCATTACCCCGAATCAAAGGCAGACTCGGAATGGGTCGACTGATGTGTTGTACTGATGCATGGTTGCGGGTGGTCAACCGGGAGGCAGGAACTCTTCCTGTACTGTGTGATCCAGTAACAAGAACCAGACTCAGTGTGCCACAGTGAAACTGGTTTACATGGTCTTCAGTTACACGAGAGAATAAACCCGCAACGACTTTAATCACAATCCAAGAATTTTAATCTGAAGCTGGACTTCACACAGTATATAAAATGTTGTTTCTACAGACTACTGCTCCCATTGATGTCATATTATTAGGTTTATACACTGTGTCATTGCAATTTAACACTCACTATATTGCATATGGCACAACTCAAGGCGATATCAAGGGAAAGACAAGAGGGGAGTGTTAAAGACAAATCTCTCACAACTGGATCTAACTTTCAGTCAAGGCAGTGAGCTTAAACTGAAAACCCACACAGTCAGTTTGTTTTTAAATGCTCTAATGCTTGTCTTTTCTGTGCCTAAAGTGCACTGAATTGCTTCTGCATTTGAAAGAACAAATAAACCTGTTTTGCTTCAGCAGTAAATAAACAGACTTGACAGGGATAGCCCAGTGTGCACTAGTTACAATACAAACTAAAACAAAGGAAGCATGGATGGCAGAATGAATTCAGGTTAAATTAGCACCACTTGTGTCCATCTTCACATTTTGAAAAGGTTGAAAAGTTAATATAAAATGAGGGTCATCACAGAAATGGCAAATCAAGAGATCCAAAGTGCCTGCCTGAGGAGATAAGGCTTGCAGAGTCAGTAACTTCTTTTAAATTACCCACTTTTATAGACTTGCTTTTATGTGAGGTTTACTTTTAGTTTTAGTGTTCTTTTTTGCATTATGTTTGTTAATTTTATATGTTCTCTCTTGTTTTATTTGAATTTTAGCTGCCTGGCTTTTAACTCTTATTATCGTAGTCAACAACACGTGTTCTAATGACTTAAACAACCTGAATGACAATTATTCTCATCTTCCATGTCCAGTTTCAGCTTTGGTGATTCAAATTAAGTCCATCTTTAGGGTATCCTGTGGGATTTTGTTAAGTAGTATTTGCACTTCTTTTTTTTTTTTTTTTTAAAAAAAAAAAAAAAGAAGACTAAACCACTTGATGTTTTGAGGCCTAATAAACTGTTATTAACTACTTTCCTCATAAAACCTTTGCAGGGTTGAATTCTAAAAGATTCTGAAACTATTTTTAATTATGATTACTATTTCTGCATTGCCACTGTTACACTGATAACATGTCTAATGAAAGGGTATGAAATGATCAGTGAAATTCATTTTTATCTCTTTTTTTTCCCCCAGAAATGCTGGTAGCTGCTTAAAACTACACACGTTACGTTTAGGTTGTCTTAATCAACAGAAGGTAAGACTTGAACTATATATTTATGCAACTACAGCCTGTGTAATGGCTGTATAATGACCAAAGTCTTTGCACTGTTTAATATCCTGTCTCCTCTGCTATTGACCACCTGCATATCATGACTGTCTCCATCAGTCTATAATTTAACCGGCGAGGGCTTTTTTTCTGGTTATAATCCACTGATTCCAGAGTTATCCAGTCTGTTGTCAAGGGAGTAGACCCTCCATGATCCAATTTTAATCTTCCCTCAGAATCCAGATTATAAATCAGCAGAGCTTTGCTTTCCCCGTTGTCAGGTGAATGGATATTGAGACGTTCTCAGATATTATTTTACAGACGGCTTGAATTCTTCAACGCAGAAAAATAGTAGTCACAATGTGATTACCCTGTGAAGGCTGGGGTGGTGATGGCATGTCAGAACACAAGAAATAATCCCACGGGAAACTGTTTCCAATGAAGCGAGCCAAGAAAACAATTACAGATCTCGGGCTAGGTGCTCTACTCTGTATTTCTGCTCAAGTTCTTCTTTTTTTTTTCTTTTAACATCACATTTTTGACACTAATTGCTGACATCCTGAAAGCTCTTTGTTAATGTGAAAAAAGTGACGATGGGTATGCTCCGCCATCATCCCTAAAACCTTCTGTTTAGAGTTTGGATACCACATGCAGAACCTTTATCTGACACACCAGAAGCTCAGCTGTCCAAAAAATTCACATCGCCTTCTCTCCAGTGAGACACTTTATCGCATGTTACTCTTGTCCGTCACATCCCATCGACTGTGGTTCCTCCAGATATCTCCACACTTATCAGCACCACTGAATCAACATGCTGCTTTTTTTCCTCTTGAGTTTCAGCAGTCTGTCATTTGAAGTGTCTCCTTGTTTCTGCTCACATGTTTTAAAGTGATGAATGTTTTTGAAATGACACAGACCAGGGCTATTCAATTAAAAATTCACTGGGGCCGGATTTTCAGACTAAGAACATGAGCTGGGCCGGATGTTTTTAGCAGACAGTGAGCAAAGTTAACCATTTAAAATAAACACAAACAGATAACAAAGACACTGGATGTTTATAAACGTATTGCCACATCCAAAAGGACAGAAACACAATAGAAGAGCAGTACTTAAACTAAACCTGTGCTGAAATACTGCTTCTTTTTACATTTCAAACACACAACTTCAACACATTTTGATAGGTAAATATAAGCACATGTTAAGGTGCATATGAACATAAAAACTAAGTGTAGATTAGAAACACCATCTTTTGTTTTGGTCACATCTCAAAGTGCATTAAAAAGTAACTTGGTTAACAGTAACTTTTCAGAACTTGAGACATTTTTCTTCTTTGGAAATAACAAAAAACAGAGTTTGTCCCTGTCCATATTTGGTCTCATCTGAGACAGTCACAGCTTCAGTGCATATAATCAAAAAAATAAACAGTAGGCACAGTGATAGTTACTATCCCTTTGAAACGAAATAAAGCTGACATCAAAGTGCATAATAAAGTGCAACTAAGTGAAATAACTGTCAAAACAAAATGTATTTCTTAAATATTAAACTTATAATAAGTGAACATAAAATAGTCACATAAATACATAAAACTACCTTTAGTGTCTGCTACAGCACGCTGCTTTGTTGCACTTACCATGTCTCGAAGACATCTGTGGCGAGAATGTTTGACGTGTCAGACCTGTTTGATAGCAGATGTCACACTCGTCTTAACTTGATCGTCCGTTAAAACTTCATCCACGACAGCCAACATGCAGTCCTTCACAGTTTCTGAGTCTGTGAACGGCCTCTTTTTCGTGGCCCTTTCCTGAGCTGTGCAGGTCCGCTTCATTGTAGTACAGCTCCGGTTGTAAGATGCAGTCAAACTCTGAATTATAGCCGCTCTCTCATGACATCCCTCGGGAAAGTTTGTCCGAAACGCGGCATGTTTTTCAATGTGGTGTCTTCGGACATGATAATCTTTCAGCGCTGCAACGCACTCGTTGCAGAGTAAACGCATTGGTTTGGCGTTCGGACTTGGTGGTAAATAAATAAATACTTGTCAGTCCACGCAGGATTAAACCGACGGTTTTCCTCGCCGATTTGTCGTTTCAGGATAGAAAAAGACATGATGCTATTTTCACCTGTATAGAACTGCTAATGTTAACTTTTCAAACGCGTCTCCTCAACGCAATGCATTGTGGGTTAGTTGCTAGGTTACGGCAAGTGTTGCATTCAATGTTTGCAATAATGTTGGAATTTTTGTAAGAACTTGTCGTCTCGAGGGTTGCTTTCGGGCCGCATGTGGCCCGCGGGCCGCTAGATGAATAGGGCTGCTTTAGATGGTTGGAAAGGGGTCATTGGGGGGTGGGCCAGTTGTGAGGGGTCCGCGGGCCGGATGTGGCCCGCGGGCCGCCAATTGAATAGGCCCAACATAGACACTCCAACCCAATCCATCTCTGTTCCGGACCTCTGATTCACTGTGAGCCGCTTTCACCCTCATCCTGGGGACTTTTTCAGCTGTTTCATCAGCAGTATTGAAGGCAGACCAGAAAATCCAGCTGGGCACCACCCAGTGTTTATGGAATGAATCGAAGTTTTTGCCGCGAGTCACTGTTTTTGTTTTGCATTGGTTATTGGAACATAATCCCACAGAAAACATTCATGAAAAACTGCACAGTGATAGAAAAACATATTCAGTGGAAGTTTATTTACTGCAGATTCCCTTCTTTTTTATTGAAAAATCAACGCATTGTTCCCAGCTTTTTTCTCTCTGAAATATGTTTATTGTTTTTTCCTCTTGTGCACATATAACATACACAGCAGATATGGTCATTTTACAAAGGTCTGCAGTAGTACGCACTCGCTCATACAGAAAAAAAACAACAACTGATGTAACAGAGGTACAAACTCTACAACAGGACACATCCGAGGTGGTATCCCAAAGCCCCGCAGATCCCCAGTACACTAAAGAAGTAATTAAAAAGCTAGAAAAGTGCAGTACTCTGCCAAGACTGCTCAGTCGTTGTGTCGTTTCCGATGGATGAAATCTTAAAAAAAAAAAAAAAAAAGTGTCCTTGTGTCATTTCTGACCTTCCCTGAAAATTTTATCCAAACTCGTTAGTCCATTTTTGAGTAATGTCGCGAACAGACAGACAGACAGACAGGAAAAAAACAACAATTGTCACACAACTCCGCCTCCTTAGCAGAGTAATAGAAAAGAGTCGATAAATATTCCTAACCTGGAGTGTAACAGAGAAAAGAACTGGAAGCCAGGTGAGAGAAGAAAACAAACTACAAGAGACATCAATGGAAAATATAATATTTTAAAAAAGGAGATTTAAATTTAATTTTAACTGTTTCATTTGAGATTTAGTTTGGTCATCAAGGGAGTGGGACAAGAGAAAAATGGCATTTTAGAGGGAACTCCAGACTTATTTGGCATTTTAAAAATATTTTCAAACATTCTTATCTAATAGTGTTTTTTTAGATTTGGTCTCAGGACAAGTACATTTACACAACAACTGCATGTTTTAGTATTTTGAACGTGGATTATTTGAAATTTGATGGGTGCGATATAAAATGTCCTCCAGTTCTAGAAAGACCTCAGTGCACAGCCTTAAACTGTAGCAGGCAATGGTGAGTTCCCAGGCGTTACCTTGTGTGCTTGAATAAAATGGATGAGCCCTTTTTAAAACGTGTTTCCGGTAGTAGCAGCTGTTTAGTGGCAGTCTTTCAAGGTAAATCACTGTGGACTCAGGTGACAACGACAGCTAAAATAGCATCACCTCTGAGCATCTACAGTTACATCAGACAAGTCCAATACTTCCTCCCACTCCCCAGTTCAGTTGGTTGCCTATTGTCTCGAACAAAAGAACTTGACACTTTGAATTGGAGTCTGTGATGGATCGCTTTTGAGGTCAGAAGCCTTTACCGGTATACTGGTTTCATCCCAGCCCAGCCAAGCTTCCAGCCTTGAATGGAAGCTTCTAACTTGCATGAAGACTAAAGCATTATTAGGTGGAGAGTCACAGAGCTGTTGTGGGAAAGATGGTTTTGATGACTGGCTGCTTAATTTTCATTAATAGCATGACTTTTGTTGATTTACATGCACTGTGGTTCCTGTTTGTGCATCATATTTTCCATTGTCAAAGAGAGTCAGGCAACATGTAGATGATCCTGGTGGATTTTTGTTTTTAATAGTTGCACCACGGCATCATATGTACATGAAAAAAGGCAGTAAAGGGTTCTGCAGCATGTGGACACACTGAGAGCTGTAAAATACTTTCCAGGCAAGACTCTCTGCTAAGTGAATTATTCATCCAAGATCATGGGCTTTACCTGCCTAAAACTGAAAGAGTGCTTTGTGCTTACAAATATATTATCTAACCAACAGGAATAACTTATCCTGATACAGGACTTAGACAAAGGATCCTTTATAATTCTTTCTTCGTTTTCCTTATCACACTAGTCATCATTTGCATCATGAGGGATGTCTTCCCACAAAGGGAAAACAATAGTTATCAGATTTTATTTTTCTTTCTAAGTTATTCCGGAATGCTGGTTAAATGAACCATGAATTTATCAGGGCATCATTTCTATAAAATAAGCTTTAGTGACCGTTTGGGGTTTTAAAATCTAAGTACAGGTAACAATTTCCGAGGAACACAAATTATTTCTTGTGATAATGGAAAATGTTCCACCTTACTTACAAAAACCCTCTTTTTAGAGCAGCCCAACTTTTTTTTTTTCCCCCTTTCCATTTCCTATGCGTGCTCAGCCACCTCGCAGTAAAAAGGGTCAAGCGCTCAGTTAAAATACACAGTGTATAATTTTATAGCTTTTTCCCAACGGGGCTCCTGGTGCCGGTGTCCAGACGACAATGCGAAAGCAGCAGTGCCGCACACAGATCAGTTTCATTCTTTGTCAGTTGTGAATAGGGGCGGAGGAAGCAAACTCATTAGAATCCTATAAAAAGAAAGTATCCGAGATCATAAAACAGCCGGCTGCAGGACTAAGTGCTCACTCACAGCCAGACAGAGACACAGTGGAAAACCTGTCAGCTTTTCTTTCTGACCCTTCAGAGCATCAGCATTTTAACAGATCTCCACTGATCCCCCTCCACACTGGGCTCTCTGTGCTTTTTCAGACCACTGTGTCGATGGCAGTCATTCTTCTGAATATCTGATTTTTTCAGGAACCAACTTCTGGCACCATCACCAAGCGTTACGCATGGACACTGCCAGGACGCACACGTCTCACTGAAGAAACTTATTTTTACAAGGCAGAGTTAAGGTTATTCTTTTTATTTTTTGTTCACATTGCAGTGTTTTTTCCCCGAGGATGTTCGTCTCCACTTGGAATAGATGTTGTGTTGTGATGTTTCTCGTCGCCACACTGAGGACAGGGACATCACAGGTATCAGAGGCGCGCCCGAAGGCGAACTCCATCAAGCCTGCTCTGCTGGAAGAGACACCGACACCGGCTACCAACCGCTCTGCTACTGTCACCAAGAAACAGAACATCCTTGCGCAGGTAATTCTGATCATTTACTTGTCTGAGAAAACACAAGCTGAGAGTCCTGGCACACTTTTACGCGCAACCGGAGGATCGGTGCCAGTGGAACAAATTGTGAATGACAGCTGTTCCAAAAATGTCCTCTTATTTCAATTAAATGAAAGTCGAGCGAGGAGTATTAAGGAGCATTTTCATATTTACTAGTAAAATGATAGATTAGTAAAATGTGCCCTAAAAAGGGCTCTCTCATGTGCGAATCGTTATTGGAAATTGCGGGGACCGGACCCCTCATAAACCCTAATTGCCTTTCAAACCTGACGCCACAGTCGGTTGCAGCGCACTTCCACAGTAAATCATTAATGCCAGCAGAAATGTGAGAAAAAGTTAACACTTGGGGTAATTTTCTGTCTGGGTCTTAGTGTCATTAAAGTGGTCCAGACGCTTGCTGGGATTATGAGATTCTGCGGGGCCTCTGAGGGATAACCTAACCAACCACTTAATACCTACTCAAAGACTTATCAATTCCTGCTGTTTCAACAAAGTGCCACATTGGTGCAGCTTGACAGCAAACCTGGAATCAAAAAGCTGTGAACATTATAATAAGTGAGTTTTATCAAGTGAGGAATCAGAGCTGCTGCTTAGCCAGGGGGGAAAAAGTCCACCATTGGTTATAATCTGCTATGAAACAGGTTTAGATAACAGATATTAATGTGTGAAAGACATAGCAGCCACACAAAAACTAGAAAATCCAGGCATTCACCTCACATAAAATGTTAATTTACTGCACAGAATCACCTTGATTTTAATTCAACTGGAGGCTGAATATGTTGCTCAGGGCTGCTGCTGATGCCTCAGAGCATCTCCCTGAGCAGCAGATGGCAGTGCCACCTCTCCATCACATCCAGACTCTGTCCATCAGCTCACTGACACAGCTAATTGCACTTGTCCTCACTTTAGGCAGCGCTTTCGCTCGATGTTCTCGCCCGCTATGTTTGCATTTGGCGTGTTCAGCTGCCTGTAAATTCACTTGCTGTAGATTGAGTGTTGCATATCTGCGAAGTGCAGGGCACTGAGAGACGTCCAGCTCGCACAGAAGAATTATGGAAAAGCCACACTCTCTCCTCTGCGGAGTGTGGAGATCCAACCTCAGGCTACCCTGCCAGACCTCAATCTGAACGCCTGCTTACATCTCTGCCATTGCAATAATCTGGAGTGGTTTGGAAGAGTGTACCGAGGGGAAACAATATGTGTGTGCAGATACCACTGTACGGCTACAGAGGTAAAATGTCATGGTGGGGGTCTATATATGTGTGTTATATGTGTGTCTTCTGGCTGCCAGGGGGTTTACAAGAGCTGTAAACTAACAGACAGCCTCAGTTTTGTGGCTTGACGATGGCGAGCAAACTGCACTGACTTTCTGCATCTCGACTTACACTGGCTACCAATGGGGATAATAAATCCAAGATAACAAGTCTGATCTCTCTGTGAGGCTGCAATGGCAAAGATTTACCTTAAGGGTGGTCACAGAGACATTAATCAGTCATTTTCTTGAGTATAAAACTGCAATAACTTATTTAATTTTATGATACGTCTTGAAATAGGCTGTACAGCACAAAACACACGATTGAAGTATTTTCTTTCCAAAGTGGTTCCCAGTAGGAATCCTGAAATATTTTCGTCTTGGTCTGCGATTGTGAGCTCATGTATCGCTGATTAAGGCTGAGGGGAATGTTTGGAAAATGGGCACGCATCAGCTCAAATTTCTCCTCTGGCATCACACATTATGGGAAACCTTGGGGCTGATACGCTATCACCACATTTATGGTCGAGTTGTCATGTTGCTGAGATCTCTACAATCGGTGAGAAATAGTTGGCAGACTGTCGCACCTCTGGGGAGTGGGTTCAGGATGTGTGTGTGATTGTGAGCTTGCCAGATATGTCAGCGAGAATCTCAATAATTTACCACCGTGACCATTATTTAAAACTATTCTCTTCTCAGTCAAATACATTTTTGAAAAGCATGAGGCAGCTGTTTAGAATCTCGAATCTCTCTATAGAATGAAAATTACAAGGAATCTCCTCAAAAATTGCCCTCT
Organism: Amphiprion ocellaris; assembly: GCF_022539595.1. NCBI lineage: Eukaryota > Metazoa > Chordata > Actinopteri > Pomacentridae > Amphiprion > Amphiprion ocellaris. Next base: position 20,026,760 of record NC_072769.1, on the reverse strand, counting down.
TTGGCTTTCATTTAATGTAGCAAATTACTGTGGGAGGCAATCCAGCCACCACCAAGGGCAGACAAGCAGGAAACAAGGGTGTAATATCCAGGAGATTAGAAATGTTGGTCAAAAAATTGGGTTATAGGAAGACTTTGACAACTTAATATGCTTTAATGTTCGTATAGTTGCGGACAAAGTTTGACGATAAGAGTGACATTGATGGCACACACTTCCTCTGTGTTCTGATGGCCCCAAACTGCTGAGTGTTTTCCTGTTGTCTCAACCCTTTTCGCATCAGCTCGACCGGAGTGAAACCGACTAAGTCTCGTGGACCTTGACAGCCGGCACTCGTGGGTGGCACTGTTGCCTCCTTGGAAGGGACCCAACAGAAATGGATAGCATGGGCAGACGGTGCTCGCCGCCATAACCTCTGAACCCACAATGGAACCAACACTGTTGGTTGGCGGCACTCATGCTGCCTGTAAAACCTCAGCCAGCCAGTCAGTCAGCCTTAACTAGTTGCTTTATTTAATTCAACACAGAGATTACTTTAACAAGCGATCTCCGTGGGCTCTGTCTATAAAAGCTTCTCTTTCTCGGGCTCCCCCTCAACCTAAAATGACTGTTCAGTGATCCTAATGAGCTGAGAAAGAGGGAGCAAAGACAGGCTGAGGTGTGACTGCTTGTTAGCGCTCAGCTCAGTTTGTGCTTCAGTCTTCTGTCATGTGGCTTTTTCCCAGTCTACGAGCCCCTCGAGTGCTGTGAGGATCCCTGAACTGGAAGCACTGGGAACCTCATGGGAACCACCTTTACTGTAATTGGGCCTGTTAATGAGAGAAGAGACACGTGCACATCTAATTCCACAGGATTACACCTTTTAGAGCAGGAGTGTGCAACTGATTCTGGTGCAGGGGCCACATTCGGCCCAATCTGATGTCAAGCGGGCCGGACCAGTAAAATCACAGCATAATAACTTATAAATAACGAAAACTCCAATTTTTTCCTATGTTTTAGTGCAAAAAAGTTCACATTTAAGGAACTATCTTTTTACAAAACATTATGAAAAACCTGAAATTTCTTAAGAAAAATAAATTCAATTTCAGCAACATTATGCCTCAGTTTATCATTTACACATTACAACTTACAGATCACAGTGTTTCTACAAAGGCACAAAACATTCAGTCATAGGTTTCTGGAACTGAATGATATAGTATTTTACTTTATGATCAAAATGATAAAAGTCAGACAAAAAAAGACAAAAAAACCAAAACAAGACGAAATATGACAAAAATGAGACGTGAAATAATAAAAACAAGACACAAAACGACAAAAAATGAGACAAATGGTACAAAACTAGACAAAAAGTTACGAAGCTACAAAAAAATGGACAAATGACAGAAAAGAGACAAAAAATTACACAAATTACACAAACAAGACAAAAAATGATAAAAGCCAGAAACAAAACGACAAAAAACTAGACAAGCAACACAAGCAAGACAAAAACCCCCACAAAATGACACAAACAATACACAAAACAATGAAAAAAGCAAAACGCAAAACGACAAAAAAAGGCAAAAAAACCACAAGCGAGACAAAAAGGAAACACAAAACGACAAAAACCAGAAACAAAAGGAAAAATACATGAGACAAATGACAAAAGTAGGAAAAAAAACAACAAAAACAAGACAAAATATTACAAAAATGAGACACAAAACGACAAAAGAACAATTTAGTATTTTATTTTATGATCAAAACAACTTGTCATGATCTAGAAAGTAATTTAAATTTAAAGTTTTACAAATTTACAATTTGCAGTTAATGTCTTCTCTATATTTTTTACACTTTACAAAGTCGTCCCGCAGCCTGGATTGAACCCTCTGGCGGGCTGGTTTTGGCCCGTGGGCCACATGTTTGACACCCCTGATTTAGAGCAACACACCTTCTAGAATACCATCAAGAGCTTTTCCCCCGTTTGTCTTTGAAGAGAGCAGTCGTGTACGACTCTGTGTCTTTTGTCCAATGAATAAGACTAGCTCAGAATGTATACTTAACTTAGGGAAGGTCTAGTTTTTGGAGACTCTGAATTCTAGTGCTCAAAGGGACACGGCTATAAACACATGTGTTTTGAGTGATGAAAGACGCCAAGCTTTGTTTGAAGACATGGTTTGTAGGAGTGAGTTGTGCGCAGTCATCCCTATGTTATCTGATACCGGCTGTCTGTGCTTTCAGGGCATATGAAGTTTGTTTATGCAGTGACATCGTTTATTTGACTCTTTAAGGCCCCTGCCACTCATTAACACCATTCACAGTTTCAGGTTACGAGCTCGAGCTCTGAAGGTCATGTGCAATCGCAAAAAAGAACCAAAAAAAAAAAAAAAAAAAGTGGTTGTGTGGGAAGAAACTTTATTGCATCTTTTGTTTTTTTCTTCAGACTAAATCAGTGGAAGTATGGTGCATAAAACCTGTTTTTACAAACTGTGAAGGACTTGAAAATGACTAAGGTGAGAGAGTTATAGATAGCATAGTCCATAAAAGAAGACAGCCTTCAGCACTGTCATGGTTCATAAAGATGATATTTGCCATATGCAGAGGACAGCAGGTCTGCTTTTGCTTTTATTAGAGTTTTATTAGTGTTTGCACTGATGGCCCACATTAGGAGTTCCTCTGAGTAATAAGGTCGGCAAGTGCTTCAGATTGATCTTGATCAATATCAAGAAAAGAAGTCAGTTTAATCCACTTTGGCATTGCTGTTTCTTTTGCTAGGGTTCAAAAGCTTGATCGTCATAGTTACAATATCATAGCAAGAAAAGCACTCAGAGAGTGCAGTACTCTGCCAAGGCTGCTCAGTCATTGGATCATTTCTGACAGATGAAATCTTTAAAAAAAAAATCTGTGACAGGAATCACATTTAATATAGATGTACCCACAAACAAAATGACATTGCACTGAGCACAGCCATGTGTTTTGCATGTGTACGTTATGTACAGATACCAAATCGTGTGACCTAAATATGTAGCGGGTGGCGGGAATTGATGATAGTTGTAAACACCTCCACAATTTAATCAATTGTTTCTTTTTTTAAAAGTTATTTTTTTCTGCCATTTTTGACTTTATTTGACCGGTAGGTCGAGAGTCAGACAGGAGAATAAGGAGCAGAATGGAGGGGGAAGACCTGCAGCAAAGGACCTGAGCTGGAATCAAACCCAGGCCACTGGATCTGGGATTATAGCCCCTGTTTATGGGTCATCCACTCAACCAGTTGAGCTACCTGGGTGCCCATTTTTTTCAATCATTGCTGATGGATAAGTCCCGATCAGTCTGCAGCGGTGGATTTGTAGTAGGATCGCAATCACATAATCATCAGCAGGCAGCTGACGTAGTGTTCACTTGTTGTCATAGTTACAGTGACACCGTGCCACTATCTCGCAATGAACAGAAATCTTTCACAAATCTGTGGATCCAGACTATAAGCTGCATCACTGCCAAAATCTAATCACTCATTCCTTGTGTCATTTCTGACCTTTCCGGAAAATTTCATCCAAATCCGTTTTTGAGTAATGTTGCGAACAGACAGACAGACAGACAGACAGACAGACAAACTTAGGCTAATCGTCACGTAAGTTCACCATTCCTTGGTAGAGTAGAAATATGGTTAAGTTTAGGGAATTATAGTGATGTTATTAAAAAAAAAAAAACAAGCAAAAAAAAAAAAAACTGTTCACAAACAATTTCTTTCATGATACAAGCTCTGTTGACCCATCCATCCACCCCAACCTCATCCCTGCCATCGTTGCTGCTATCATAGTAACTGAGGCCACTAGTGGGTTTTGTCATGTAACGTAGTTTGTTGAAATTGCTTCGTTTTGTTGTTTTGCTGCTGTATATTTGTGTCTTTCTACTGTCCCTTAGACTCAAACAACACAGAAGAGATACACCGAGTGTTATTTTTATGCATTACAGGGCACTCCCATGGAATTATATCAGCGCTTTGGAATGACTGTGCAGCGGTAAATAAGGGATGCGCAGACTGGGGGAGAGGGTTCAAAGCCCTGTATATCCTGCAGTAAATCCCTTGTAGATTGTTGCTCCCGCACATTTAAGGTTCCTCTTCAAAGCCGCAGCGCTTTACCAGCACGAGAGCAACACGAGACAGGGCCGGGGGCTTCCCTTATGTCTGTCTCTTCCTTTATCGTCTCACCAGCATACCAACAGAGGCTGCAGAGTGCACAGTTCTTAAGCCACTTCCTGTGCAGGATCCAGGGCTGTGCTTTTATGTGCGAGTTCTGTCTAGGGGAAAAATAAGGGAGCAACCGAAAAAAAAGATACGAGATGAATAAGATGCATCCAAATGAAGCCCTGTCCATCAGAAGTTGCGAGCAAGGCGTTTTAAAACATGACAAGATAAGGCGAGATTATCAGCTGTGATTTAAGGGTTGGCCTTGTATCCCTGAGTTTCAAAGGGCTGTCTCGAAGTCTGAGCAGTGATGGAAGAGGTGAGCTTCGTTCCTCCCCAGTCTATCCTGCATGTCTGCAAAGCGCCATAATTGATCCAAACCTGCTGGTCAGAAAGACAAATAGGAATCAGAGCAAGTAGGGAACTTTTTGTTGTCATATTTAGATGACAGCACATTTTTCTTGATGGGAGAAAAACTCCTGCTGCACTTTCCTGAACTTCTCTTCAGACCAGATATACAAATACCATTCAGAAGTTTGGGATCACTTAGAAATGTCCTTATTTATGAAAGAAAAGCAGTTTTTTTCCAAAACCAACTTTTAATTCATTCTAAACAAGTCTTGAGGCAACACATAGATATTTTTTTCATTTAAAAAGAAAACAAAAACAAAAACATCATGTGATCAATTTTTTAATTATTCTAAACAAGTTTTGAGTCATTCTGGACATTTTTTTTCAATCATTTTGGACACATTTTAAGTCATTTTTCACATTTCTCGTTTTAAGGCTTTTGGAATTGTTTTTTTTTTCATTTTGGACAGTTGCTGAATGATTTTGGGCAGCTTTTCATTCATTCTAAACAACCTCTCAATCATTTTAGACATTTTTTCCATCATTTTGGACATTTTTTGAGTTATTTTTGACTAATATAAAGTACTTTTTGACATTTCTTTAGCCTTTTGATGTGCAACATGAGTCAAAAGTGACCCAAATCCAATGGCAAATGGGAATCTCCTGACCCACACTGCGCATCAAAGGGTTAAGACATTTCTATTTCTTTTAACACTAACAATCTGTTAAGTGAACTTTGTATTAAAGGGGAGTTCATCATTTTGGGAATTATATCGTAGTATGAAGTATTGACAAACAACAGCCAGAAACACACAGAAGTGCTAGACAGACAGACGTAACAGAATAGTCTAATTTTAATCCCCTAAAACTGTTAATTGTTGCTTTATTCCTACACTGTGCTATAAACGAACTGTAAAAGTGCGGCTAAGAGGATGTTTTTGGCCTTTATGAATGGCTGTTTCCGCCTACTTTAAGTCATAATGCTAAAATTAGAGCTTTGAATATTCTGACAACAGTTCTTAACCTTGCAATAATTAAGAAATTTTCAGAACCCATAAAACATTCAGGGCGTTGTTGCTTTCATCAACATGTTAAGCATTTGCATTATGGGAATCTGTCATAATGATGGATGAGCATTCAGTTTAATATTCCTACTCATTTTTCTATGGCTGTATCATTGCCGCCATGTGTTTCCAGTCTGAGAGAGCCAGTATGGCAGCCGTCCAGTAAGTCTAATCTTGTTCATTTTCTGAAGCTCAAGCACATGAGTAACAGCTTCTAATGTGCTGAAATATTGATATTGTTGATAGTTGGTTTAAACATGTGGTCTACATTCGTGTTTGGACGGATGCCCTCTCCTTTGGGCACGACAGAATCCTCATCTACTGACCTTTATACCCCAAAAGCAGTTTGATATTTATTGTGGCTATAATGATTTTACTCTGATTTAAACCTCTTTCATGTTCGCTCACATGTTGACTGCTCCGTGTTTGTCAGTGGTAAGCCACAGTAAATCAGATCTGTCAGTACAGTGCCAGCTGAATGTGGATGTGGTGCTGGTGGTGGTGTGCCAACCAAACATGTTGTTCCAATGTCAGTCCACAATGAGCATAATTTATACCGTTTATTCCGTATCAGACTCATTTTTACTGATCTGTAAGTATGAATAGGTGCTGTGTCGTGCAAATGTCTGACAGTTTAACACATTTACTGACCTAAAGTCAAACGAAATAAACAATTGAGCAGTAACCTGAGCTTCTCTGTGTCTTGGCCAGCAGATGTGGACCTGAGACTTCAATGCTGCTGCTTAAAAAGTCCCTCTCCTTTCATGAATTTATTGCACGTTGGTGACGCTATTTCATTTGTCTAGCGAAGTTCATTTGATTTGTCAAACAATTCATGCCATACACTCAAAAGTCCAAAAAGTTCCAAAAGTGGAATGGCGATGGGACATGCTTATATAAGGAATTACTCTGCCGTTCAAAAGTTTGGGGTCACCCAGACAATTTCATGTTTTCCATGAAAACTCACACTTTCATTCATGTGCTAACATAACTGCACAAGGGTTTTCTAATCATCAATTAGCCTTTCAACACCATTAGCTAACACAATGTAGCATTAGAACACAGGAGTGATGGTTGCTGGAAATGTTCCTCTGTACCCCTATGGAGATATTCCATTAAAAATCAGCTGTTTCCAGCTAGAATAGTCATTTACCACATTAACAATGTCTAGACTGTGTTTCCGATTCATTTAATGTTGTCATCATTGAAAAAAAAACTGCTTTTCTTTCAAAAATAAGGACATTTCTAAGTGATCCAAAACTTTTGAAGGGTAGTGTACATTAACACAGTGGTTCAAGTAAAACTACACACTTGTTATGGAAAAAGTAAACTTGGTTTTAATTGTATTTCTCAATACTATGGACAATTTAGGTTATGTTTGTGAAGGTGGTGGTTTTTCTTTGTGTGGCCATTTTTAGCGCACTTATGGGAAAGACCCAAAGATTCCTTTAGCTGCTTTCGGTACAAAAACAAGAAATACTAAAGTAAAAACAATGCCTAATTAACTTTAAAGGAGCCTGATTGGCTTACTGAAATTACCCCTCAGTTATGTCTCATTATGTCCCTAAACACTTTGGGAGAATTAGAGAAACTGAAGTGGTTTTACTTGGTTTGGAAACTGTAATAGCTCTATTGTTTAGCCCTGACCATGACAGTGACAGACAACTTAATCCCTACAACATGTCGTCCACTAAAATGGGACTCACAGGGACCACAGCCTGTAGTTATTTCACCCAAAACAAACAAACAAACAGCATATTTCCCCACTTACCCCCCATGGTATCTGGCTGTGCAGGCAGTCTTGGGTTAATTTGTTGAAGTTTTAGATCTCTGCTGCTAATACATCATCCACCCATTTAATGCAATGAAGGCAAATGCCATTCAGTCTTTGCTTCCAAGATGTCCAACATCAAAGTTGTTTTTGAAAATTTTAGGGGCAATGTTGCTTTTCAGAAACAATGGTACTTGGGACATCAGTGATTCTGGTAGAGAACAATAAGTACAATAGAAACAGTGCCAGCTTTTAAACTGGAATAACCAACTAAATGATTTTAACAACGAAAATAACTCATAGCTGGATCATTCAAAGTTTCCATAGCCTGGTTTTCCCTAACATCACACAAGTCTAACAGCAGCTTTTTCTTTCTCCGGCACCGATCCACATCTAGTGCTCAAAAAATACTGATGAATTAGCTAGCATAAGACATACTGTGATTTACAGCCTCCTTGATAAAACACAATGCTCTCGAAGCAACACAACCGATTCAAGTTGAATCCGTCTTGGGTTCTGTATTCGGTCCAAACTAAACTGCAACAGTTTAACTGAGCAATTTGGCCAAATGATTTAAGACCTGGTGCAGATTGGAAGTAGTGGATCCACCACAACCCTGTTGGAGCTGGTTTGGGTGATCTTGTTTTCAAAGACCTCTGACCTGGACTTTATTCAACTCTCTAACTGTTTGCAGTTCTAATTTTGCTGACTGACTGTTGTGTATTTGATAGAAGAGATGCTTTAAGTGTAGCACATTGCAGGCAAACATTAATTCCCCTGCAACACAGTACTCATTGGTGGACGATGATATATGGGAGGTAGAAAATCACCACAATAAAATACATACCCAGTTAAATTAAAAATAAATTGGAGGAGATCAGTTTACCATTTCAAGATGTTTCATTACCCAGTAAAACAGTTTTATGAGTTTCGGCAGGATCAGTGTGGCTGAGGGCAGGGTGTGTCCACCATATGACATCTTTCCAGTAAGTGGCCTGATTTGTCCCATTCTGAATGAGAAGAGAAGAGAACGGCACTTCAGATGTAATTAAAGGAATCACTTGCATTCACACCACAGCTACATGTGCTTCATATTGTTTGATGCCACTGAGGCAACTCTATCAGAGTCAGATATCAAAGGCAACACTTGCCATTTATTTATTCACAGAAGAGAAAGTCAAGCTCTTCCATGGCACGAACACGAATTTTAAACAACACTTGACAGCACTTTGTTGTTTGAAAGAATAAGAATGGATGGCTGATGCAACTGCAGCCACACTGGCATCAATATTATGCTGCAGGGCTTCTTATTGACTAACTAGAGTTGTGTGTGGCCCATGAAAAATACCACCTCACCAATGCTAGCTAGGTCAGGCATTGTACACTCCTACAAACTGTGCAGTTTATGGATTTTAGGAAGAGCTGTCCATCCTGCTGATTTAAAAGTCACTGAAATTATGCACTTTAACCTCAGACTTGCCTGCTTCTTCAAAAATAAGGACATTCCTAAGTGACCCCAAACTTTTAAATGGCAGTGTACATGAATTAATTTATTTTTATTAGTTAAAGTTGCTCTATAATATTTAACGTTGCTCAGAAATGATTTAAAGTAGCTCTACATTAGTTAAAGTTGCTCTATATGAATTAAAGTTGCTCTTAATGAGTCAAAGTTAAAGTTATTGTTTAGTTGCTCAAAAATGATTTAAAGTTGCTCTACATTAGTGAAAGTTGCTCCATATTAGTTAAAGTTGCTCCATATTAGTTAAAGTTGCTCTAAATGAGTTCAAGTTGACCTGTGTTTTCTACAGATTGAGTAAATGCATCTTTTTTTCTCAGCAGGTGTATCCATGCAGCAATGATAAGGAGTGCAGCGTGGGCAGCTACTGCCACAGTCCTCAACAGGCTCCGTCTCGCTGCCTCACCTGCCGCAGGAGGAAGAAGCGCTGCCATCGAGATGCCATGTGCTGCCCTGGAAACCGCTGCAGCAACTGTACGTGTGCACAAACACTATATCAGCTCAGTTTCAATCAGATCCTGACTGCGGGGCACGATTTAGAAACTTGATTTCTCGTCTCATGCAAATATTCTGGAAAAAGTGACTTTTTCTAGGTCATTGAACAAACAGTACCACAGCATCTAGCCCAGAGTCTCAGTGAGAGAGCCAGTACATTTAAATAATGCTGAACACATGCTTTCATGCAGAATCCTGGGCTATTTACTGAACTGTATTAAATCGAGGCCCAGAGGCTGTGTTGACATAGCTGACCAACACATTTAGGAAGTCGCCTTTTGTCACGCTGTCATCTCCTGTAAAGCATCATTTAGGAGTCACTCACTGAGGCCAATAAGATTCTGATGTGATCTTTCAGTTTGCCATGTTGGCCCTCAGTGGTTGGTACAGCAATCAAACGGAGGAGATTTTGGATTTTCATGACCTTTGTTTCTTCCTCTTCTTTTTTCTTTCTGCAGATATTTGTGTCCCAATCTCTGAGAGCGTCCTCTCACCACACATCTCAGCGTTAGATGAACATAACAAGCTCTCCACCAAAGACCACAGTTGGAGGAAGGGTGGGAAAGCACATGCAAAGCATTCTCTTAAAGGTAAGATCTGACCGCATGTGTTTAAAATTTGTCCAGTGGAAACCCTGCCATCCCTGAACATTAGCACTTTTATCTTTTCTCTCGTATATTTTCCCTGTCATTTCCCTGAACTGAACCTGGCCCGAATAGCTGAATCCTTCTGTTGTTCACCCTCTGCATGTTTCATAAGAACTCATGGGTAACACAGTTGATAATTGCCCGTCTGCTCATGTGTCAGCGCCTCTGAGCCCAAAGCACAGCGTGGGGAGGCTGGTAGAAACCACAGTGCGTGTGCTGTTTCTGCACCTACATAAAGCCATACAAACAGTTTCATTGACGGCACACAGTGTACGAGACGCAACCACAGAATGAGGGTGGGGATGATTATAGCTAACAACTCAGTGAGCCCCCCTGCTCAGCGTTCATGTCAGCTGATTTAGGTTAATGTAAAGGCCCCATCCATGAAGTAATAAGTTTAATGAGACGCTTAAATTCCTCAACCCTAAATGCACCCTGAAGACAGCAGGCTGCGACGTTAAAATCAATGTGAAAGTAACGGCGCGACTTAAAGCCGCTATAAATGAGGCCATTTCCTTTTATTTGCACTTGACTCGCTGCCTTTCTTTAAACACTATTACATTCTAATGGCCGTCTGCTGCTTTAGAGAAGTCCTTCCAGAAAATCAGTGATGGTAAAACAATGAACAAACTTCACAGTCCATCACACTGATGGTTAGAAGTTCATAGTGAAATAACCAGTCAGCATAATGTGCTTTTGCCAGGGACACAGGATGACTAGTCTTGGATGATAATGCAACCTCTGGCAGAAGGTGATATACACATAAAGGAGTTTCACAGAAAAACCTGCGTGTCTAAATTACAGTAATTATATACTCTGCTCATAAGAGCATGCCAAGAATATCAGACTAACGGAGCAACAGATTGGATGATATGGTTAATATACAGAATAATCAAATTGTTTGCTTGATTTTTCTGCTGAAAGCTTCATATGTTCCTTTTGTCTCTCACATGCTGTATCATGCAATCTGGACCGAATCCTGAAGAAAGCGTTATATAAACGTATCCGTATGGAAAACATAAACGCCCTAATGAACAATCATTGCACATTTCCTTTGCTTTTTCTATTTAAGCGCTGTACAACAAACTCCAAGATTCTAGATGGTTTAGAATTTCATGCAGGTCTTTTATGTCCCTGATGGAGCATTTGTTTCTGTTTTTCCGAGCGCTCATATACCAGCTCCAGCGGTTCACCAGCGATCTCTATTGTCTTCTCCTGTTAGGGCACGAGGGCGACCCTTGCCTTCGCTCGTCCGACTGCTCGGAGGGCTACTGCTGCGCCCGTCACTTCTGGACCAAAATTTGCAAACCGGTGCTGCGGCAGGGAGAGGTGTGCACCAAGCAGAGGAAGAAAGGCTCTCACAGCTTGGAAATCTTCCAGCGCTGCGACTGCGCCAAAGGCCTCTCCTGCAAGGTGTGGAAAGACGCCACCTCCTCGTCCAAGTCCAGGCTCCACATGTGCCAGAAGATCTGAAGCTGAGGCAGCTGCTGTCGGCGCAGAGGCCTCTGTCTCCATCTGCCAGGGAAAGTTTTTTAAAGGATGGGTTGTGGCTGTATTGAAAGGAGTAAAAAGACAGAGACTAACAAGAGACAGAACAGACTGTGTGGGTTTAAAGCTCGCTATTGGGCGAGCGGAGAGCAAATGGGAATGCTTTAATGTGTTTGCTGTGAGTGGTCGATCCCTGTACCCACATAGAAACACTGATCCACATTCACATACCACACACACACACACACACACACACACACACACACACACACACACACACCTCACGGCTTTGACAGATCAATGAGCTTGTGCTGTGTTTGTTCACAAACCCAACAAACCTTTTACACATTATTACAACATTCAGGGAGCCACAGAGTTAGCCAGTAGATGCTGTGATAGGTGTGGACTTTTTCTAGCAGTCTTTCATCAAGCTACAACCCATAATATTACTATTTACAGACAAGCCATATTTTTTTTTTACTGAATAGTACATTCCTTAACGATCTCTGAAGTCAATTAGTTTGCTGTTTTGTTTCATTTCTGGATCTGAATGGTTTCCATTTTATGCCATCAGTTTTTCTCACGTTGCCATATCTCACTCTGCGTTGCTTATGTTAGGGTCTCGAAGAATTCCGCTATTGCTATGCAAAACATTTACAATCAGTAACAAACGTGCATACACATCATATTAAATGAAGAACTGATTGCACACACTGTTTATTCACTCATATGAGACGCCAAATAGTCCTAAACCAAAGAATGAACAAACACTTGCATTGGATTGATGAGTTTCATCTGGGGAATTAACTCCTTGCCCTATTTTTAGCCACAAGAAGAGAGATAAAGCGCTGTGTTCACTGTGGAAACTGTTTGATCCGTCACATACAGCTGTAATCTATTGTGATACAACTGTGTGGGTTAAATCACCGACGTAGCGCACTGCTGCAGGCTTAGCGGTTCTTCCGATACCAGAGCGAGAACCAGACTAGTTCTGCTTTTCCAATCACATGAACGGGACTCAAGGATATGATGGAATTGCAATTTTTTTCCGTTTACGAAAGCCAATACGAATGGAGATACAAAAGGTTACAAAAATGCTCCATAAGCCTGATGCTTTCAAAGAGAACTGTAGTTTGAATCAACGTTTTGTTGATGGCATGCGGCCCTGTTTATTTCTCTGTTTTTCAAATACTTTCTTCTCATGAAATATTGCAGAGCTTTATGTTGTACTGGATATGAAGCGATGCCTTTTTCCAGTGTCAATCCTCCACAGCAACCACTCATTACAAAGAAAGACAATATAATATCACATTTGCCTCCTTTTGCTTGTTTTGTTGTTGTTATTGTTGTTGTTTTTTTTTTACAGCATCAAGTGCATATATTTTGTAACCATTTAAAATATCAATAAGCTCTTATATTGTAAATAGACGAGAAGCAATGAAAATGTATTTAAGAATCAATGTATATCATGTACATATAATAACATATGAATCCTAAACATTACAGCAAAATGATCTAGGCGAGAAGAGGATTGAAAATGGTAAATGCTGTGTGTATAGATAAGAGGGGGGAAGACATAGATAGCTTTGATAGCTGTGACTGATATTCCAAACTGGACGCATCAAAAAGATAGTTCCTAAAGGAGAAGACATTAGTTTCCAAAAACACTTTGTGTAAATGGTGTGTAAATGGTGTGAAGATTTATATCCCACTAAATATTGTTTGTGTGAATACTTTGCAATGATTTGTTTTGTGTATTTACAATGATGAATGAATAAAAGAATGTATTTTGTATCATTGGTCACACAGGACGTGTTGTTTGTTGTGTTGCGTCTCATGGACAATTCTGTTAATTTAAAAAAACGAAATAAAACAACATACACTACTGATCAAAAGTTTGAGGTCACTTAGAAATGTCCTTATTTTTAAAAGAAAAGCATTTTTTTTCAATGAAGAGAACATTAAATTAATCAGAAATGCAGTCTAGACATTGTTAATGTAATGACATCACAGCTTCCCTGTTCTGGCTTCCCTCCACTGGCTCCCTGTCCATTTTAGAATTGATTTTAAGATTCTGCTGATCATTTTTAAAGCTTGCCAGGGCCTTGCCCCTGGCTATATTTTAGTCATGCTAACCCCGTACGTCCCCTCGCGCAGCCTTAGATCCTCAGGTGGGTCCCTCCTCATTGTTCCAAAGTGGAGGCTTAAATCCAAGGGTGACCAGACCTTCTCCATCAGGGCCCTTCTGTGTTGGAACGACTTGCCTGAGGAGATAAGGCTCGCCGAATCACTAAATTCTTTTAAATCGCGTCTTAAAACCCACTTTTATAGACTCGCCTTCCTGTAAAGTTCGCTTTCATTTCTCTTTTATCACTATGTTCTATCTGTCAAAGCACTTGGTGAATGTTCTTCTGACAGGTGCTATACAAATAAAGTTCTTCTTCTTCTTATCATTATTAATGTGGTAAGTGACCGTTCTAGCTGGAAACAGCTGATTTTTAATGGAATATCTACATAGGGGTACAGAGGAACATTTCCAGCAACCATCACTCCTGTGTTCTAATGCTACATTGTGTTAGCTAATTGGCTAATTGATGATTAGGAAACCCTTGTGAAATTATGTTAGCACATGAATAAAAGTGAGAGTTTTCATGGGAAACGTGAAATTGTCTGAATGACCCCAAATGTTTGAACGGCAGTGTATGTTACATTGAAACAATGCTAAAAGAAGTTCACAGGATAACAGGACAGAGATCACTTAGCTTGCTGCTATTTTACAAATATCATCTTCATGTGCTCCTCCTGAAAATGTTGTTTAAGATGCTAGAGGAGCATTTTGCTATCCCAACAAATTTATATTTACTTTCAAGGTTACTCAGCTAAATGCATTTCATTCAACAAATGCATGAACTGGATTTCACTTCTCACAAAACATCTGCAAAGATGAATTTGTGTTCTGTTTGTAATCTGTGTTGTTTGTGTCCATTACATTGTTTACATGCAAACAGTCGACACTGTGTTAGTGCATTTTTTGGCACATTACTGACGTTTGAAATAACATCACACCAGAAGCAGGAATGTGAGCCTTATGATAGCAAATAAGCAACAATCAGAGTTAAATTGTGGAGAAAAACCCTCTAACCTAAGAATTCAACATGTTTCATCAGTAATATGTGAGGTTTGGTCAGATTTTAACAGCTGACAACATCAACAAACATCACCACAGTTTGGATGATTCAAAATAGGTGTGACTGTGTTAGTACAGGGCTGCACAGTGGTTAGCACTTTCACCTTGCAGCTAGAAGATCCCTGGTTTGTGTCCTGACCTGGGCCTGGAATCTTTCTGCATGGAGTTTGCATGTTCTCCCGGTGCCTGACTGACCTTCAGTTCTTCAAGTAATGATGGACTGTCGTTTCTCTTTACTTAGCGGATTGGTTCTTGCCATAATATGGATTCTTACAGTTGTCAAATAGGGCTGTCAACTGTGGACCAACCTGACTTCTGTACAACACAACTGATGGTCCCAACCCCATTAAACGAACCTTGACAAGGCACACCTGTGAAGTGAAAACCATTTCAGGTGACTACCTCATGAAGCTCACTGAGTGAAGGCCAAGGGTTTGTAAAGCAGTAATCAAAGCAAAGGGTGGCTTCTTTGAGGAATCTAAAACATAAAACATGTTTTGACTTGTTTCACAATTGTTTGTTTACTGCATAATTCCATATGTGTTCATAGTTTTGATGCCTTCAGTGAGAATCTACAATGTAAATAGTCATGAAAATAAAGAAAAACCATTAAATGAGAAGATGAGTCCAAACTTTTGACTGGTCGTGTATTACCAGTCTCTTAAATCAAGCAAATCCCACTTTAAACCGATGAGTAGAGTGTGACCAAAAGCACAAGCAACACAGAAATCTTTTGGGAAAAAAATTTGATCTGCTCTGCATCGCCAGAAAATGTGGGATTTGTGCCTGTTTGAGGTTTAAAGAAGTCCTATGAATATGACTGCTGGGTGACTACCAAGTAGATTAAAAAAACCCATATCCATCACAGCTAAAAAAGAAAACAACCTGTGCACTAAATGCTTGCCGTGCTTAAGCACGGTAACGTTAACAGAATTTTTAAAGGTGAAACTATCTATGAGCGAACACTGCCATCTCAACAGGCCACACATATCAATCAATCAATCAATCAATCAATCAATCAATCAATCAATCAATCAATCAATCAATCAATCAATCAATCAATCATTATCTTTATTGTTGTTGCAACCAGTACAATGAAATTAAATGTAATCTTAAAAGAAACTACTGTTCAACAGTTATGGGCCATCCAGACAATTTCATGTTTTCCATGAAAACTCACACTTTTATTCAACATAATTGCACAAGGGTTTTCTAATCATCAGTTAGCCTTTCAACACCATTAGCTAACACAATGTAGCATTAGAACACAGGAGTGATGGTTGCTGGAAATGTTCCTCTGTACCTCTATGTAGATATTCCATTAAAAATCAGCTGTTTCCAGCTAGAATAGTCATTTACCACATTAACAATGTCTAGACTGGATTTCTGATTAATTTATTGTTGTCTTCATTGAAAAAAAATGCTTTTCTTTCAAAAATAAGGACATTTCTAAGTGACCCCAAACTATTGAATGGTAGTGTATATCCTTTAGAGTATTTTCATGTACAATTTATATAATTCTTTGTAGTTATTCTAAATATGCTGCTGGATGAAAGCGGTGGCTCATGTAACTGAACCTGAATATAAAGTTGCAGATTTAAGGGCTACTGAGAAGAAGATGAGATGTGATTTATTCATCAGTCACACCCAATCAGTTGAGTCTTCACACAATTTCTCTATACAACACTCGGTATAGTGTCTCCCTGGGTTGTTGGACTGCTGTTAAACACACTGTGGTTTTTCCATTAAGGACTAATGCAACTGTTTAATAACAGTGGAGCACAGATACTGAGGACTGACAAAAAGCAGCGGTTGAGCAGGCGGCGGTCCAGGGATTGAGAGCTGGCAGAGAGATTTCATCTATTCGAATAGCCTCTAATGTAAGAACGGCTCTTTTCTTGGACCGTGCGCTGTTGCAAAGGGAAGTCATGGAAACTAATAACCGTGAACTTGCTGTAATGATAAAACCAAAAATTTGCCAGTTGGAATAGTTGCTTCAGTGACAGCGGAGAGCAGATTTAGATAGAGAAGATAAGCACACAATAAGGAGCCTGCAGGCTTAGACTTCACCATTTATTCAATTTAGCCTTGGATGTATATATTCCCTGATATCTGGCTGTATGTATATATCTGTAATAGTCCTCAGTGTGTGCTCTCTGAATGCCAACAGACGGCCATGACCCAAAATGCACTTGGGCTTTAAGGAGAGTCGATTTATTTATGACTTTTTACATTTGTTTGTATGATTTAAGCGCAGAACAGAATTCCTTAAATTTCATATAATTGCTTCATTAGCACATTTATCAAATCACTGCTACTAATAGTAGTGTATTTAATCAGGTTTTGTAATTAGATCAAGATATTTTGAGTATTTTATCACCAAAATTCAGCAGAAATTTTTTATAATCTTCATTTTTTTTAACTCATGACCCCTCAGATTTATCATATGAACCGTTAAGGTGGGAATGTACTCAAAACTAGCTCCACCTTCATCACCTAAAGTATTAGCTGTCACATATCAAAAAAAAAAAACAACATACTGCTCCTGTTTCTTCTGTTCTTGTATATTTTGAAGGCTCTTAGTACCTTATTAAGAGAAATAATGTGATCTTGAATCATACATTTACTTTTGCTACTTTTAGTATTTGTAATGGGGTGTTTTCTTTTACGCTGTTGCACTTTTATTTCACTGGACGTTCTATTTCCACCTATTAGGAAACTGAGAAAGGTGCGATTAATTGTGTTATTTTTTTTTTAAAATGCGTCATTCTTTCTGTAATTAATAGGTCGAAATTAACGCACTAAAGTCCCAGCCCTAGTTTTTAATCTTCCACTTCTCCCTGCATAACTATCACAGTGATAATTTGCCTCCAGTTACATGGATTAAGTACGTTCCTTAGCTTTGGGTCTCTTGCAACCAGAAAAAAAACAAAAAACATTTAGACAACGTCCCCCAGACCCTGTGACAGAAGAGTAAAGTCTCATCAAACATCTACCAACACATTTGCTGTGATCTACCCAACTTTTTCCATATTCTGAAGAATGACTCTATCTGACTGGCTTTGTTTTCTTATAGAATAAAGACTTACAAATGGATAAAAGAATGACACAAACAAAACTGATCTTTGTTCCATGATCATCAAATGAATCTGATGACAACCATCACCTTCATCTGCTCACAGTCACGACAACACTGATCCATCCCTGATGTGGAGGACTGTGTGATAAAGTCATGAGGCCTGCCTGCTCCAGAAGACTTTCCCTCTCTGCCACACAGAATGATATGAACCGTACAAACCCAAATTACGTTTATAATTTACACAGCGCAAACACGGGCACAAAATCAAAGCCTTCCACTGAATCATTTAGCATATTTACTTAGCTGGCAACTTCACGGGTAGTCGAACCTGCCTGTGTGAACTCCTTCATTTGTATTTTCTGCTGACACACACTGGAAAGTGCAGACCGAGTGACAGTCACTCTCTCATTAGCAAGCTCTTGGTGGAGACTCCAGATTCTGTGGGTGGCCTGGAACTCGAGAAAAGTGCTTTCTCTCTGTATCTACCGCTTCTTTCCATAGAGACCTGAAGTCTCCAGTCACCCTGAATGCACCCTTTCCAGTGTCCGTGGAGATGAGAAAAAGAAAGCATCCAATACTTCGGCAAATAGAAACCTTATCCAAACAAAGGTAGAGTTATTACATTCAATCAAAAGCACATGTGAAAAATAAAAAAGGGAGACCGGACACTTGCTGTATTGAAAACACTACCTTGTAAAGTGCAGTGTGCAGAGTTTGGTGCTGAAAAATCTGCTGCTTTTTACTGTAATAGGAATGTGAGAAAATGATTTATTGTGTCTCTTACAAGCTTAAATTGAAGTAAGTAGTGAAATATCCATCAAATCTGAACACAAATATAGTGGAAAATGCCGGTTTACATTGTCTCATATAAGATAGTAGTGAACAAAGGTACATATTTAGGAATCTGCACCATTTTTCACACCTTTTATTGAAATACAAATATTTAACATCTGGTGAAGAAATTTACGTAAGAGGTCACTTACAAACTTTCCACATAGTCCGTAAAATAAGCTCATGACGGAGGGAAAAACTGAACGTGTATTCTTTAATAATTTACAGACGACATACGCAGAGAATACAAATCAAACTGGGCAACCACACATGCACCAGATGTTAAAGCTAAAGAATTTTTACCGACTGATCGTGAAGAAAGGAGCTTATCTTGGAATGCTGCTTAGATTGTAATGTAAATGCAAACTGACAGTCGGTCTGGGTGATTTACTGCACAACACTTGTAAATCTCAAATAATATAGTAGTCGGTATATTGTAGCGCTGCAGCAGTTCCTAGGGCCACGTAAACGTAACATCTGGTTCGGGCTGCCTTTAACAACTCAGACAAAAGCATCCAAGTAGTTACAAGGCATTGTGGCTGAGACCATTTTCAACAACTTTAATATTATCTTTTAAACTTTTTTTTGTGATTTTCAACCAGACACATGAAAAGTGAAGTTGGTCAGTAACTCAAAAACATTAAGTGAACATCACGGCACACAGAAGAGGACAATAACTCAACACAACGATGCTGCATTTGATGTTTTTGCAAATTACATCTCCAGTTAGGGTTGATGGAAAAAACATGTTGTTTTCTTTGGAAATATCAAAAAGGACCCGGTGATGTTGTACAATGATGTTCTTAAACATGTGAGTTTTGCTTCAAAGTGGCCTCTCAAAGAGCTTTCAGCACATGTTGTCTGATTGTCTGAAGTGGTGAAAAACAGTGAATGCGCTGAGAAAAGTCCTAAAGATGTCCTAAATTTTTCTATTTAATCATACTGTGCCCATAACATGCAATAAAAATCGCTGTGGCCTCGACGTAGCCAAACATGCCTTGCACATTTTTACTGTAACAGAAGTGTATCAAAGGATTTTTTCGAGAGATCACATCTGCAAAGCATCAGCCTGTAATGGCTTCCTTGAAGTCTTATTTGTACTCATGAAAAAATCTCAAGTACAGACACAGTAGGTGGTTTTAGTGACCATTGAATTTCCTCAAATTGTATTTTAACTTGATATATACACACTACCGTTCAAAAATTTGGGGCCATTTAGAAATGTCCTTATTTTTGAAAGAAAAGCAGTTTTTGTTTCAATGAAGATAACATTAAATTAATCATAAATCCAGTCTAGACATTGTTAATGTGGTAAATGACTATTCTAGCTGGAAACGGATGGTTTTTAATGGAATATCTCCATAGAGGTACAGAGGAACATTTCCAGCAACCATCACTCCTGTGTTCTAATGCTACATTGTGTTAGCTGATGGTGTTGAAAGGCTCATTGATGATTAGAAAACCCTTGTGCAATTATGTTAGTACATGAATGAAAGTGTGAGTTTTCATGGAAAACATGAATTTGACTGGGTGACCCCAGACTTTTGAGTGGTAGTGTAGGTCAACTTTAGCTAATATAGAGCACCTTTAACTAATGCAGAGGAACTTTAACTCCTTTAGAGCAACTTTAACTTCTTTAGAGCAACTTTAGCTAGTGTAGAGCAACATTGTCTGGGTAAACCCCAAACTTTTGAACGGTAGTGTATTTCACAAAAAAAAATGCAGAAACTACTAACACGATCCTAAGAGCACCGCTAGAATCTGTAAATATGCAATGAAAATAACACAAGATGTCTCTGTTCACACTGCATGCTCAACAAAGGGTTCGAGTTTCCACATCACACTCGTGGAAGTCGTGCATCACACCATCATAACTGGTTTCCAAAACAGTTTTGATGTCACAAAAATCGGACTTATTTAAACACCCAAATATGTCATAATAAGCATAACACATTTTTGAAGGACTTTGAGTTCTATAATAAACACACGTTGCCAACAGTTCAATAAAGATGTGTCATGTGTCTGGTGAAATGCCAGTTAATTGAACCTCCACAGTGTGTGTTTATCCTGTTGGCTACCGTCCACGGTCGCTCTGCTGATGCAGTTTGTGTGTTTGACATATGTTCTCATAACTCTCCAGACCGGTCCCAGTGACTTACCAAACAATTTTGGTATTTGGTCACAGACAATTTCACATCTTTGAAGCTGTGTTATTTGCTACATGTTGTTTTGAAAACTTTCACATAAAAGCGCAAATTACCAGATTTCTTTTATAGCCAGAAATGCCATTAAGTGGCGCTGAACTTCCTATGACCCAGCTTTGTTGATTTCATTATCATCGTTATGAGGTAATTCATTTCAGGATATTCTTCCGTTTTTAAATGATTGTATCGACCTGTGTGTAGGAGACGTTTCTTGGAGGATGAAAAAAATGAGACGTTCCGATCGCCGGCAGGTTGAGATGCAGAGAAAGGAATGCTGGTTGACATGCCAAACCTCAAGTATTTCCTTTTGCTCCATATTGTCTGTCCATATTCGCTGATTCCTGTTTTTATGCTTCTTTAGTTTAGAATTTTTCTAACCTTCCTTTTTTGTGAAAGGAAACATTAGAGGACAGTCCAAAACAAGTGAACGAAAAACACGTGGCGTCTAGCCAAATACTTTAGCCCATATACTTTCTCCTGAGAAGTCTCAGATGGACGGTTCATCTGGACATTAAGCAGGACATCCAAATAATAGATCCAATTACTTCATGCAAAAGTTATGATTCAGATAGCATGTGCTTAAACAATTTCTGTTTTCTTAAGGTCTCACATCTGCAACAGCCTACACTGAAACGTGTGTTTAACTGTATATGTAGTTTTGTGTGTAAACTATTTATATCAAGATCTTGTCAAAGCAGAAGTGTGTTCATTTTTTTATCCATTATTGGTCCAAAATCAGCAGTTACATCTGATTGACTCTGATTTTGTAAATGCGCTGTATTTCCAGCAGCACCTGAGCACAGAGGAGTTTGTTTCTGAATGGATTCAGGATGTCATGACAGGCTTTCTGTCATTATAATAAACCCATTTACACCTGCTTCAGGCTGATCTCCAACACACTTTGTGGGTCATGACTCTATTCTTGTTTTTCAATCTTGGAACATCTGTTTTGGCTTCCATGAGCTTTGCCTCTGCCAAACTAAGGAAACTTAAAATTTATGGAACCCCAGGGGGAACTGGTTGTTGGTATACATGCTGATTTTCTTTTTCAGGAAATAGCGCGTGGACGAAAGCCAATTGAAAGAATTATGAGAGAAAGGCCACGCTGGCAAACACAGGTCTGAACACTGGAAGTTAAGCAAGACAAAGAGCAAAAAAAAAACCCTACAACCTGTCAGGTCAGTTTGATTTAGATACAACAAAGTTAATGTAAGAACACCAGCACGAGCTTGACGCCTGTTGTTAGTTAGTAATCATGTTTAATTTTCATGCCAAACACATGTTTATGCATGACCACTTGGGTTTCTGTTACGTTTCGCAACAAAGCACAAAAGACTTTCATAAGCTAGTGAGCAACGACCTGCTATTATTCCGAGTCACACTAAGGTCAGCTCCACTACAACCTAAACACAAATCGCTTACGCATACAAAAACACAAACTACAGTTGAAGAAAAAACATTTTAGAGGCTAAAAATTTATTTTTGCTGTCTGCAGTGGATTACCTTGAAAAATAAACTTGATGGATTAACAACAGGGCAAAATCCCTGAAGCCCCAAATCCCTCCACAGGACTAGAAGACTTTGTGGCGTCGACGGACATCGCCAAGAACTAAACTTTGGTCAGAGTCAGTGCCGTTTTGAATATGTGACTGTGCTTGTTTTGTCAGTCTGTGGCACCAAGAGTGGGATGATCTGGTGCAAGTTTTTGACAACCAGAAGCAACAATGCTAACTAACATTCGCAGTCCCTAGGCAGGTAAAAAAAAACAACAACAAACAAACAATAAAACATAACAGTGAAACACAGGACAATAGGTCACAATAAAAGCACATTACAGAAAGTACACAAAGAAGTTAAAGGTCAGTAGTCACAAGACTGGTTCAATTTCAGCCACTGTTTCGGTGAGTTTTGAGGGTTGGTAACGTGGGACACTTCCTTATGGAGACTGTTCCAGATCTTACTGGCCTTCACAGAAGGAGCATTTTGTCCAAATGCTGTTTTTCTGTGTGGGACCTCACAGTCTCCTCTAAAGGAGGCCCTGATCCTGAGACCACTGTGAGCCCTGCTTTTAAGAAAGTCAGACATACAGGGTGGGGAAATGTACATGCTAGACCACCTAAATACAAATGAGGCAAATGAAAAAGCAGGACAAGAAATACAAAGGTACATCCATCCATCCATTATCTAAACACTGCTTAATCCTCATTAGGGTCGTGGGGGGCTGGAGTCTATCCCAGCTGACTGAGGATGAAGGCAGGAGACACCTGGACAGGTCACCAGTCTATCACAGGGCTACACTACGGACCATTTAGAGTCACCAATTAACCTCAGCATGTTTTTGGACTGCGGGAGGAAGCTAGAGAACCTGCAGAAAACCAACATATGCACAGGGAGAACATGCAAACTCCACCCAGAAAGATCCCGGGAAGGCCAGGGTGCAAACCAGGGATCTTCTAGCTGCAAGGCGACAGCACTAAACACCAAGCCACTGTGCAGCCTACAATGGTACAATAATGCTAAAAATAAAGATATAATAAAGATAATGTACACCTTTAACATGCACGGACGAGTCATGGTGAGTTCACATATGGATATGTACAGGTACAGCATCATCAAACGATTTTAGTGCAGGACTGTACTTTTATCCAGAACAACAGTGCTGTGACTGCAATCAAAATGTTACAGAGAGAAAATACGAGTGTTAAAACGATGTTATTGCAAAAGAAGAGCTGTAAGAATACAGTGTTCTATTTTGTTGTTGATCTAAACAGCTGTAAAGAGAGAACACAGTTTCACATTTTCTAGTTTTCTATTTTAACATTTAAATAGCAACAGATGAACGTTTCTGGCATTGTAAAATCCCAAGTGACAACTGATCACTGAATAAGGTCCTCAGATAATGTTACTAGTCCTGTTCAGTTTTTCATTTTCTTTTGGCCACAAATGCACTTTTGGAAGATTCACCACTCAAAGTTTTATGTAATTTTAGAGACAACGGGTCCTGTTGAGCTTTTATGATTGTCTATATTATAAAACAGCAGGATTTTCTTTTAAGAGAGAGGGCTTGTGTGTTTGGCGAGTTGGACACTACGTTAGATAATGTTGGCTGAGGTAATTGGAATGTAAACTTCCACAAATCCAGTACAGAACAGGACAGTATGTGAGCCTGGCTTCTACACCGTGGAGACACAGATCCACTGTGTTCTAGTCTTAAACAGATTTTGCGCCCACAATAAAAACAAACTCATTTTACGCTCCTTGCTTGGAAACATTGCGATTGGTAAACTAGATAAGCAGGAATTCTAATAATTGCAGCTCATGCAAGAGCAGATAAACACACTCTTTAATCCATTCCTTGCATTTCTGCTCTTGATTTTTTGTTTTGGAAAGCTTTTTCTGTTCCGACTATTACATTCCAACAACTTGATCAGAATGGCTTCAGCGTGTGTTCTAAAAGACAAAACCTGACATGTTTGCTTAGCCTTCGTGTCGTAAACCTATGATTGGATCAGCAAACACGCAGTTGGTTTGTGATTATTTAATTAATGGCAATTGTGTTTGGAAATATAAAGCCGAATATCAGCTGACAGGTGGCAGAGTGGTGCAACGGTCAGCAGTGGTGCGTTAACAGCAAGAAGGTTGTAGGTTTGGTTCTTCTGGTTGCTTGGTTTGTGTGGAGCTTGCATGTTCTTCCTGTGCCTGTGTTGGGTTTTCTCTGAGGACTGTGGCTTCCTCCCACAGTTAAAGACGTGTGAACGGTGATTTTAAATGGTTGTGAGTGTTTTTTATCTTTATGTTGATGCTGAACTGAGCATCTAATCTGTCCAGGTGTCCTCTACCCCTTTGCAACCCTCTTTAGGATGAAATGTCTGTATCAGGGGTGTCAAACATGCGGCCCGTGGTTCAAAGTTGTCCCTCAAGAGGGTCCAATCCGGCCACGGGACGACTTTGTAAAGTGTAAAAATTACAGAGAAGACATTAACTGCAGATTGTGAATTTGTAAAACTATAAATTTAAAATCAATTCTAGACCATGACAAGTTGTTTTGATCATAAAATGAAATAATAGGTTGTTCATTGCTCTTTTGTCATTTTGTGTCTCATTTTTGTAATATTTTGTCTTGTTTTTATTGATTTTGTCTTTTTTTTGTCTGACTTTTGTTGTTTGCCTCACGTTTGTTGTTTTGCTTCTCGTTTTTGTCGTTTTGTGTTTCCTTTTTGTCTCACTTCTGTTTTTTTGTCTTATTTTTATCATTTTGTGTTTGCTTTATTCACTGTTTTGTGTATCAATTTTGTCGTTTTGTCTATTTTTTGCCATTTTGTTTCTCGATTTCGTAGTTTGTCTCATTTTTTGTCGCTTTGTAATGTTTTTGTATCATTTTTGTCTTTTTTTGTTTTATTTCATGAGTTTCATAATTTTTTGTCATTTTGTTTCTTGTTTTTGGCATTTTGTGTCTCATTTTTGTCAATTTGTGTCTCATTTTTGTAATATTTTGTCTTGTTTTGGCTGTTTTTTGGTCTTTTTTGTGTCTCATTTTCTAATATTTTGTCTCGTTTTTGTTTTTTCTTTTTTTGTCTGACTTTTGACATTTTGATCATAAAGTAAAATACTATATAGATATCTGACTAAATGTTTTGTGCCTTTGTAGACACACTAAGTTGTAATGTGTAAATGATAAACTGAAGAATAATGTTGTTGAAATTTATTTTTCTGAAGAAATTTCACTTTGTTCATAATGTTTTGTAAAAAGATAATTCCTTAAATGTGAACTTTTTTGCACTAAAACAAAGGAAAAATTTGGAGTTGTGGTTATTTACAGGTTATTATGCTCTGATTTTACTGCCCACTTGAGATCAAATTGGGCTGAACGTGGCCCCTGAACTAAGATGAGCTTGACACCTGGTCTATATCTAATAAACAGATATTAGCTGACATGATGAAGATCACAAGTTGAGTCCTGCTTGCTCACTGAAAACAAGTTTAACAGTCTTGTTAAAAGTTAATTATTTCAGAGGATATTTTGCCTACAAAATCAAAATAGTCACAAAAATGACACGCATGCCACAAATGCTTGAATTTAATTAAATAAGGCAACTCCAGTTGGTTAGTTTAGTCTACTATCCTCCAAACTGCTGCCTCAGTAAGTGATGGTTAAAACCAAAATATGCTTAAAACACACAATTCCGACAGATGTGTGGCCAGTCTTTCTGTTTGTACAGGGAACCAGCTTCACGCTGTTCGACCATACTGCATTTGGGAACGGTCAGATGAATTCAGCCTCAAATAAAATGAACGCTCAGTGCCTGAAATGGATAAGGGGTCAACAAACAAGTGCTACACTTTTGAGTGCCGCATGTGAATGTGTTTAGCAAGGAATGGAGGATATGTCATGTAAGATTCACAGCCCCGCTTTGATCAGTGCTCACCCTGATTTACAAGGCCTGGATTGAAGATTTGTGTGTGGTTTTATTGGTGAGAGTAAGTCGAGGGTAGCAGTCACTCAGTTCAAAGGCTGTCTTTTGTAAATAGGTGAGGGCCGCGCTGACTTCATGGCCAGATATGTCAAAACAGGTTAAGTATTAGGGAAGAAAACTTGTGCCTGTGTGTGGTGGGGGAATCACAAACTGTCGTCATTTGCTGATGCTGACCTCTTTAAATCACTCTTTAGCTCCGGTGTGTTTCTTATCCAGAATAAAAACCGAAGCAAACACAATTTCAGCTCCAGTGTGCTGGAGTCTATGTCCTATCAGTTCACATGGTTTTTGGTGTGCTGCTTAAAAAAAGAAACACTCATATTTTTGGTGTTATTGCTCCGCCAAGGAACACAGTGGAGTTATGTGATGATTGGCAGTGGTTTGTCTGTCTGTCTGTTCGCAACATTACTCAAAAAAGGATTAACAGATTTGGATGAAATTTTCAGGGAAGGTCAGAAACGACACAAGGAACAAGTGATTAGATTTTGGCAGTGATGTGGCTTATAGTCTGGATCCACAGATTTGTAAAGATTTCTGTATCATTGCGAGATAACGTTACAGCGTCACTGTAACTATGACAACAAGTGAACGCTACATCAGCTGCCTGCTGACGATCACATGATTGCAATCCTACTACAAATTGACCACTGTGGACCACAAAGTTGGGAAACATAAAAATCATTATAAATAGCATATATTGCACTCAATATTGTGTAACAACTTGGTGCAATAACAACATAAACAGTTTCTATCCACAGGCCATCAGGCTACTAAATCACTGATTCACCAGCAATATCTAGAAATCGCAATATTTTCCACATATCCCTGGCCTGTTTACATATGACAGTATTGTACAAGATGCCAACATTAGCACATAGAATTTATACTTAACTTTTTTCATGTTATTTTATCTTGTTTTTATTTTATTCTATTGTTTTATTTCTTTCAATTTTATCTTATTTTATTTGTTATTTCAGTTGTGTGGAGGGAACTGGTAAAATAAGAATCTCATTATTCAGGGTAACCACTGTGTTTCTGCTGTGTATATGACAACAAAGTTCTTGAATCTTGAATATCTCTGTGCAGTAACACACTAGTTAATGCACCGCACACTTACACTTTATTTTCTTAGGAAAAGCATGTACTACATTTATGCTTATACTGTTTCTACTTACGTTCATATTTTTTAGACATATTTTTCTACTTATGATTATATTTTTAGGTCATATCATTCTACTTTTATCTATTGATTTGGTACTGTTGGTATTTCTGACTTTGAATGGGAGCAATGGGATTTTGATTCTGATTCAGGGCTGCACAGTGGCTTGGTGGTTAGCTCTTTTGCCTGGAAGCTAGGAGATACCCGGTTCGCATCCTGGCCTTCCTGGGATATTTCTGCATAGAGTTTTCATGTTCTCCCTGTGCATGTGTGGGTTTTCTCCGGATTCTCCAGCTTCCTCCCACAGTCCAAAGACATGCTGAAGATTAACTAGTGATTCTAAATTGTCTGTAGGTATGAATGTGAGTGTCATTGTTTGTCTCTATTGACGCTTTTCCACCAGCACTTACTTGGCTCGACTCAACTGGGTTTAGGTCGTTTTCCATTACAACTGAGTCACACCTCATCGTGGGTGGAGTCGTCATAGCACGGCGGCCCGGAAGTCCCTTAATGTCATTTGTGTGCAACACAAACGCAACACAACAATGGAGGACATCAAGGCGATGGTATACCTGCTGCTCGGCCTATGGCTTTTTGCCAGATTCAAAGTAAAAGAAGAGTCAGAGAGCAATGCACACTGTCGCAGTTGCCAGTTTTTGTTTTTTTTTTTAAATGGCAGGTTTTGTTTTCGTGAAGGAGTCCCTCTGTGTCATCACTCCCTGTCCAATCAGTGGCCTGTACTCTGTAGACGTCACATTATCGGCTCGACTCAACTCGCTTGGAACCCTGGCCAAATAGGTACTAAAATAGCACCTGGTACCAGGTACTATGTCCTAATGGCAAACCTCACAAACCAAGTACAGTTGAGCCAAGTAGGTGCTGGTGAAAAAGCGCCATAAGTTTAGTCTTGTGATAGACTGGTGACCTGTCTCCTGCCTTCGCCCTAAGTCAGCTGGGATAGACTCCAGACCCCCACGACCCTAGTGAGGATCAAGTGGTGCATAGATACTCAATGGATTCTGATTCTGACTGTAGCAGGAATTGTTACAACAGACAGAAATAATTGTCCACCATGCGAGTAAAATTCAACCCAGAATGGACTTGTTTTGCTCCCACTTACCTCATTAGTTTAACACTGAAATGAAAGTAATGAGTAAAATATCCCAAGATGTAAATGTGCACACAACAGCAACAATGTAGGAATCTGCTGCTTGTTAAGCACACACAGAGACACCAAATGTAACCCTGCTACTCCTACATACTGTGTTTATCCAGTAAAACAGTTTATATATGAGGATTACTTCGACTGCATGTATTCCGCGACTAGCTTATATTAAATTACCATCAAATAGCATTATGGTGGTTTGGCTGCTGTGTTCTTTTGTGTCGTTGTTATGCCTGTGTTTAGTGGATTAGTATGTGCATGTGGTATTTAACTTCTTTTCCAATTTTTCTTTTTAACCTAAAATTCCCCAGAACCACATTTACATGGCTTCTACATTTGCATAACACAGTTAGGTAGTTCCAGACAGCTACAGTCACTAATATGAGTCATTAATTTCCAGGGTGTGATGACACGTGCTTCCGTCTCCATTTTTTTTTTGGGACGTCGAGTATGACTAGCTGCAAACAAACACAGTCTCAGTTTATTTTGCAAAGCCTCCTTTGAAAGTGAGCATCAGTGAGGATTTTGTGTGTTTGGGGGTGACTTGTGGCTGCTGTTGCTTCGTTGCTCAATCGCCACGGATGAGTGGATGGTTTATGTGTTAACAACTCTGTGCAGCTGCCTTTCCAGGAAACTCAGACAGGAAATGTCCAAGTATAACAAGGTGCAACTATTGAATTTGATCTTTTAAGTAGCAGTGCAATTTTTAAAAAATCAATAAAAAGTCTTGTAGGTAAAAGATGCTTCATGTTTATCTCCATCCTCTGTTGTTGTCAACCGGTAAGGGCTCTTGCACTCGCCACGATCACAGCAGGAGATCCATTTGTCAAACAGGCAAACCCGATACCAGGCGTCATTGTGCTCCTTTCAACAGTCCCAAACGGTGACACTGCCCCTCCTACTCCCAGGGGCCAAGCTTTAACCCCCACCCCGTCCCCATCTCACTGTCATCCCTCATCTCTAAAAGGAGGCTTTGTCACAATGTTTCACTTTGGCAGTTTAACTTGATAGTTACCATTGAGTGCTTGTGGGTGGCAAAGGGTACAATTTCCTCTTGCTAGATAATAAAGTCCAACAATTACTGGGAGCTTCCCATGGTGGATCCACACAGATCCTTTCTCTATTTGCCTGTCCTGCTGTCCTTGATCTCTTGGTTCTCTGTCCATCTGTCTTTCTATTATTCAAAACCTACAGCAATCAATCTTTGGTATCCTCCCACTGCTCCGTGGTGAAGATAGTGGAATATTCCAACCGCCCTTTACCATCTATGATTTAGCTCCACAGCTCTGCAGCGAGCGGGAGCCAGCCGACTCTGTAAGCAATCAGAGCGATGAGACAAACACATGCAGAATCCCGAAGCATGCAAGCTCATACTTACAAGCTATTTATTTACACCGTGAGATGCCCTGGCCTTTTGCTAAACATCTTCTTCACGCCATGTGCACCTAATTGAGCAGACTGTTGACGTTACTCTTTGGTCCCTGCTGTAAAACAGCAATGGAAGCTTCCCTAAGGTCATTTCTGTTGCACAAATTGGCCAGAGCAGATGAGAATGCTAAATGTTACTGAAATTGTTTCTGAGGCGATTCCTGCAGAAGAGCTTGTCCAAGGCTGTGCTGCATTACTGAAGGCTGCTCGATGGGTGGTTTGGATCTCAGCAGGTTACTTTGCTCTCTCTCTCTGTCTCTGTGGCAGGCCCATGTACCACGAGGACGTTCAAATCCACACTTGTGCCTGATTATGTACTGCAGCTCAAATGTGTATTAATAGAACTGTACTGCTGCCAACTAATGACTTTTTTTCCTTGACTTGCGCGCCCACCCAGGTGCTTCCACACGAGCTGCGAATGTGTTTGGATTCAATTTAGCTTTGTGCAGGGTTACTAATCAAGCTGTGAACCTTCTTGTAGAACAACAGCAAGCTGTGGGTGTTTGCAAAAGAGGAAACAGCAGAGCACGTACAGGGATCATCAAGAGGGTGAGAACACACAGGAACACAATACGATGTAATAAAACAACACAATAAATACTTCTTGTGTGAATTTTATAATGTTTCATAAATATGTCAAAGAGTCGGGGAGAAAGTGGACTCCTGTGTCTTTTACACCTGTTTAAACAAAAGCAAGGATGTGATGGCGGCTGTAGGTGATTTATTCAAATGATGTGCAAAAGAAAAACCTCTTCAGTAATATTAGATTAGTTCACTTCTGAGGAAATGAAAATTGCATTAAGTTTGAGCTTTGGATAGAAAGGTTTTAACTCGAGCATACGACAACGTTTAATGCTATTAGAAATATCTAATGTAGAGTCAATAAATGTACAAAAATGCATATCTGTCACAAAATGTAGTTGGGTGTTCTTGGGTTATTTTTTAAAAGTAAAAATGCCAAAAATTTGAGGTTCAAGCACACCATGGCGTCAGGAAGCCACACATGTGATCACTACTCAAGCTGTGTATACACTACCATTCAAAAGTTTGGGGTCACTTAGAAATGTCCTTTTTTTTTAAAAGAAAAGCTTTTTTTTCAATGAAGATAACATTCAATTAATCAGAAATACAGTCCAGACATTGTTAATGTAGTAAATGACTATTCTAGCTGGAAACGGCTGATTTTTAATGGAATATCTCCATAGAGGTACAGAGGAACATTTCCAGCAACCATCACTCCTGTGTTCTAATGCTACATTGTGTTAGTTAATGGTGTTGAAAGGCCAAAATGATGATTAGAAAGCCTTTGTGCAATTATTTTAACACATGAATGAAAGTGTGAGTTTTCATGGAAAATATGAAATTGTCTGGGTGACCCCAAAATTTTGAACGGTAGTGTACGTCTAAAAATGTGCAAATGCCAGACACAACTGTGAATCTAAAAATTTATATCGTAGCGTTCTCTCACAAACCATATGCCTCTTCCTCTTTTTTTCCCTCCACCTGTCATCTTCCTGCTTCCCCTCAATGCACACAAGCACGCCTGCACACACACACACACACACACACACACACACACACACACACACAGAAACACACTCCCTTGAGGGCGATCTTTCACCAGGCTTCGCTCACTCTCTCTGAGCAGTGCTCAGCAGGGACCGGGGCATGAATGAACGACCTGGAAATCTCACTGTTTCAAATGACAGCTGTGCGGAAGTGGAGCTGCGAGCCTGGCCTATTATGCTTCCCAAGGTTCATTCACTAAGAAAAAAAAAAGAAGGAGAGTCGCACATGGGGAGAGGGAGGATGGAGGTATGGCCCCACCCAGCCCACTCGTCCTCCCACCCCCACACCAGGGACTCCACTAATGTGACATCACGTCTCTGTCACAGAGCAGACTGTATTGTTTTTAGCGACCGGCTCTAACTTTTCTGCTTTCCCCTCTCCTCCCGCCCTTCCTCCCACCATCCCTCCCACCATCCCTCCCAACTCTCTTCCGCTGTGCTCTTTTTTCCTCTCTTTCCTCTCCCTCTCTCCCCTTGTCCTCCTCTCTTTTTGTTTTGTTTTCATTAACAACAAAGGGACGCCAGAGTCAAGGCTGGAGACATCCTTCCTCTCTCTGGCCATTTAGAAAGACAGCTCCCTCCTCCCACCCATCCCTCCACTTGAATAGGCAACACACACATGTGCAAACCTGCACACGCACACACACACACACACACACACACACACACACACACACACACACACACACACACACACACACACACACACACACACACACTAAGCACAGGACCATCGGCTGCACCCACAGCTTTACATTGGCCTCTAATTTCCTTTTACAGGGGTGCCCATGTGCACAATCTGAAGCAGCTATCCCCCCCTCCTCTCTTACACACACACACACACACACACACACACACACACACACACACACACACACGACCGCAAAACTGGCTGCCAACTCGTCATTTATCAGCAGCTCACTGGGAGGTTTTCTCACAGACACTCGAGGTGAAGTCCCATTCACTCCTTGATTAACTGCCACCACCCAGATTCATTTACCATAACTGATAGGCAGCGAGGGCCTGTGTGGGCTCGCCGGCTTGTGCAAAGCTTCATCTAAAAATGCTCAGACTGCTCTTTTCACCTAACATTGCATAACATTTGTTTTTTATTTATCATTGCCACAAAGCTTCCAACAGCCAGCATCTTAAAAAGGAAAAAAAAGAAGAAGAATGTAAGCATCAAAGGTAATATGCAGCTAAGATTAATGGCGGAACATGTACTCCAGATACAACTGTACCACAGGCACTGTGGGGTGTTTATGATCTGGTCCATTCATTACTCTCCTCCGTGTGTTTAATGTGCTGTATTTCTTCTTGGATTCTGTGTCTGTCTGCAACCCCGGCGTTGTCATGTATCATTAGCATCAGCAGAGGTCACGGCACGCGTCGAAAGGAGTGATATATATTGATCAGAAATGCTTCTCCCTGCAGGGGTCCGGTTTTGTTTGAACTCAGCACAATACAGTTAGTTGCCGAACATACATGAGTGGTTTCCACAAACGTGGCCTGCTGAAAGTGTTTAGGCTTCAGTTATTTATTTATGTGACATGCGGCTTCAATCAGCCGCAGCCCATGATCACTGCGACCCTGGAGTAGGTGACGCTAAGCTCTCCTCTGCTGTAGCCCAGTTTGTTTCACTCCAGAATACCCATCCATCCGTACATCCATTATCTATACACCGCTTAATCCTCATAGGGTAGGAAGACGAATTACATCATTTTAGCAGAAAAGCGGGAAGTTTCCACATCACGCACCTCCAAATTTTTCTAAGAACATGGATGGAGATATGTGGAAAACATGGCAGAAGAACAGAAGCTCCTAGTAGCAGAAGTTTAGAAATACAGGCATTTATTATTTTTTTTTCATCACACAGAGATCACTGTGACAACTGGGTTATGAACAATTCATGGCGTGAAAATAAAACTAACTGCTGAAATGCAACTATTCGGTAAAATACCATGTTGTAAGTGGTGGAAACGATAGTAAACTTATTCAACTCCTGTTTAGTCCTGTGGTAGACGTGTGCTTGCGATACACTGCCCCCTGCAGTTTGGGAGCAGACGCTGTGCAGAGGATAAGAGCCACATGCGTTCTCTCGTGCGGATTCCGGGTGTCTCATTTCCACGCGTCATGTTTGTACGGAAAGCATAACCCAAGCTTTAGGGTGAAGGCAGGGGACACCCTGGACAGGTTGCTAGTCTATCACACGGCTACATATAGAGACAATCACCCACATTCACACCTACAGACAAGCATGCACGGACAATTAACCTCAGCATGTTTTTGGACGGCGGGATTAAGCTGGAGTACCTGGAGAAAACCCACACATGCACAGGAAGAACATGCAAACTCCATGCAGAAAGATACCGGGAAGGTGGGGATGTGAACTGGGGATCTTCTAGCTGCAAGGCGACAGTGCTGACCCACTGTGCAACACCCACTTCAGAAAACCTTTCACCTATTTTTTGTTCCATTTTGGAAATACTGAGAATCATCTAGTGGGGTGATTAGGACTCTTGAGCTGTTATGGATCATTAACTCTATTTTTGAAATGCACGTTTTGATTTTCACAGTACATGAAGGCCCATTTAGAGGTTTTATTGACACCCTATGGTACAGAACCAGAAATAACACTACTGTGTTTATACAAAGCAGTGGAGTAAGAGGTCCTGCTGCAGGAGTGATGTATTCCTTGGCAGGTACATTGACCCTTTATCAGAAACTGTATCTGACACTGTCATAGCAAATTAACAACTTTATTTCCCTCCAGAACATTTTATTGAATATGATAAAAGACATGATATATATAAATGTTCGTGGTGCTGCATGTTAAATATCAACGGTGACGGAAGCATCTGGAACAAGTGGACGCACAAGTGGAGCTGCGAGTCTGCCGAGTCATTAGAAATACTCCTCATCTGTGACATTAAAGAGCTTCACAGACTGAACACTTTGCCACCTGCTGGCAATGAGCAATTAGACCTAAACCAGTCGTATGATGGAACTTGTCTATATTTTGTTTGGAAGAAAAGGTGCAGTGAAGTATTTTTCAAATGTACGGATCTCTGCATATTATTAATGAGTTTTGGTGTTCTCCTCTAGTAACTGTAGTCGGGCAAAACCATGCCAAATGATTGCTTTCCTTTTCTTTGGCACAGTGGACCTGACAGACTCGATTATGCTCGACTCAGACGTTGCAAGATTATACTGTAGATGTGTTCAGATATCTGTTTCACGGCACCCTGATAAAGGCCCGGTGGAGATTAAAAGTCAGCCTTCCTGTGAATTCATGGTTTTTACAGTTAAACATGCTCCAGTGTACAACTAATGTCTTGGCTCTTGTTCTAGACTTTGTGAGCTGGAGAGAGAAAAAAAGTCAAACCCTGACAAATCACACTGTGACTGTCAGCAGGTCGGCAGATGTGGGGTCTCCTCAGTGTCATCATTCATACTCGTCAATAATCAATCTTTTCTACTGTTTTTCGTGGAGATGATGGGGATTTGTATTCATTTTTCAAAACTAACTGGATGAATACACTTGAACTACAAGAGTTTCTATCTATAGTCTTCATACACTCAATGGATTTCTTGCTAATGAAACCAGTTTTAACACCATATGAGGCATATTAGGTAGATTTGAGAAATCAGAGTTGGTGTTGGTGTTTCTTAATGATGTCCGATCCAGATGTAATACGTTACAGTTCATCCCATAGGTGGACTCCTGTCTTTGTGTTGACCTTAAGCACATTCATTATTCCACCATCACTTGATTAGAAACTAAACATCTGCACTTGAAATATTGTGACCAGAGGCAGTGAGTGCTTTGGCTGTATTTATTATCTGTCTGTTTTTGCTTCCCAAGATCACTATCCAAACATCCCCAGTGTGGGATATGAAGGAAATAAATCTTTAACGACAGCCTGGACAGTTTGGAGGTTCAAAAGAATAAAAATGTACATGCTAGCCCCACCAAAATCATTTGACAACACTTATTGGTAGTTTGAAGCTGGATTCCAAATACTCATTGGTGACTCAGAGGGGGAATTTCACCCTGGATCTGGATGTTTTCACAAGATCTTACAGATTAATATGTCAGGTTGGAGGAGCCCAATCAAAACCTTTTTACCGCTCGCGTCCCTCTTTTGTTTAACTACACAATAAATAATTCTCGAGTAAATCAGAGTCTGTGTGTCAGTTACTTGGCAGTTGTGTAAAAAATCACTGCCCAGATGCAAAATGTTGCAAAGCAGAGTCAAACAGTGATTCAACCATCATTCTGGTGACAATCCCACCATCCTCAGGTGAAACAGCTAATGCTAAGTGATGACAGTCGTTGTAAGTGACCCTCTAACCTTTCATAGTTTCTTATTCATGTCACGACCCCGTTGACCATCAACTGATACACTTGGCCACAGGCACTCTTTACTAAAGCTCCCCTCGGTCCAGCTGTCTCCTCAGGTCATAGCTGACTCCTGAGAGCCAACATCCTCACCCAACTCAAATTATTATATCAGGTCTCCAGCTCTTTGTTTTGAGGCTTTGAAGGATGCTGTTTTGTGTTTGTTTGAGAAATTATAGGTGTCCGGTCTGCGAAGACAGGGGGGGCTAAAAATTACCGGGGATAGAAAATGGAGCAACCACAATGCTTTCACAATGCTTTTTGCTTCTCCTTTCTCTTACCAATACCTCATGGTGCAACCTGACTCCCCCTCTCTTTTAGCTGTGTGTTTATCTAAGCGTCTCCATGGGACAGGCTGATGTGACTCTTTAGTGGACATCCTTTCAGTGTTCCACTATGAGAAAAAACGCTGAATTCCCATGCATTCTATTCTTCTCACACAAGCAGCAGCTGGCCTATACGCACAAAGTGCACCTACTTGCACACATAAAAATATATGTAGTAAAAACCTTAAAGTTAAAATTTTGAAAACCCAGAAACGGCCATGTTAGGAGAGTTACGAATTAAAGAATTAAGCCAAACACTGCAACTTTTTATCTTTATGAGGGTTTTGTGATGGCATTCTGTGCCATTTCCCCCATTCAAATCAGCACATTGGACAGTTTTTAAGTGAAAAAACATCAAACATTTGCTCAGACATGCACAGGTCATAGATTGTATGCAAATAACTCACTTTAAAGTGGCCCATGGAAACTCTCTAGGCAAACAAGCTACAACTCTAGCTGGCTGAGAATTGAATTTATAAGCATGATTAATCTACATGGGGCTGCACAGTGGTGTAGTGGTTAGCACTTTCGCCTTGCAGCAAGAAGGTCCCTGGTTCGCGTCCCGGCTTTCCCGGGATCTTTCTGCATGGAGTTTGCATGTTCTCCCTGTGCATGCGTGGGTTTTCTCCGGGTACTCCGGCTTCCTCCCACAGTCCAAAAATATGCTGAGGTTAATTGATTACTCTAAATTGCCGGTAGGTGTGAATGTGTGAGTGATTGTTTGTCTTTGTATGTGGCCCTGCGACAGACTGGCGACCTGTCTAGGGTGTCCCCTGCCTTCGCCCGAGTCAGCTGGGATAGGCTCCAGCACCCCCCGCGACCCTAGTGAGGATTAAGCGGTGTATAGATAATGGATGGATGGATTAATCTACATCTGATAGAAGGGGCTCTCCCAATAGTCTGTTTATCAGGGGAAATGATTTGCATGTCTTTATCATTATGTGGAGGAATGAGCCTACATAGTGCTCCATTTATCTCTGTGACTTATTTTTTTGTTTACTCCTGTAACATAATCTGAGGCCTCCTGTTAGATAAGATCAGTGGAAGGGAAGGCTTTATACTACTACGTGACACTGAGCGTATCTCTCAATCAACTGCTGGACGATAAGGCAGACATGGCTGACAGGTTTCAAACTCAGGGTCACTATGCAGGAATCAGAGCCTGAGATTTATTGTGGTGAACCCTAAATTGCATGATCATGATTGCACTTTAGGCTGAGAGGTTGGCTGAGACACCGTGGTAGCTTGGCATGCACACTTGTGGGCTTCAATGTGAGGAAACAGGAGTAAAAGTCTTGAGTTGCGCTACCAGCTCTGAGGGGCTCAGTGGTGCTCTGAGGGAAATATCAGCATGCAGATGTTGGCATTTGCTTATGATGCTCAGAAAAATTATCTAAACATGCAGATTTTTAGGAATTACACTGCCTGTCCACAAAAAAAGTCGCCACTTAGATTTAACTAAGCAAATAGGTAAGGGCCTTCCATTTGATAATTACTGCAGTGATTTATATGTTTCAGCAGCAACAACTTATTTAACCCTAGATGATACAGTGAGGAGCTTCTCATTTCTTAAACAACCATGTTGGAAGACATATCCTGTGGTCATGGAAAGGATGTTAATCTGTGTCAGAAGGGTCAAATTATTGGCCTGGATCAAGCAAAGAAAACAACTAAGGAGATTTCTGAAACTACTAAAATCAGGTTAAGAATTGTCCAACGTATTATTAAAACCTGAAGGATAGTGGAGAACCATCATCTTCGAGGAACAAATGTGATCAGAACAAACTCTTAGATTATCATAGGAAATCAACAGTAGAACTCACAGCTATGTTTAGTAGTGAAAGCATTTCCACATGGACAATGTGAAGGGAAATCTAGGATTGGGACTAAACAGCCGTAGCTCTAAGAAAACCACTGATCAGTGAGGCTAATCAGAAAAAAGGGCTTCAGTTTACTAGGTAGCATAAAGATTGGACTCAGGAGCAATGAAAGGAGGTCATGTGGTCTGATGAGTCCAGATTTACCCTGTTCCAAAGTGATGGGGGCATCAGGGTAAGAAGAGAGGAGGATGAAGTGATGAACTCATCATGTCTAGTGTCTACCAGCCTGTGGGGGTTTAGGGTTATGATCTGGGGTTGGTCAGGTTCAGCAACATTATGTTCCCAAAGAATGAGGTCAGCTGACTACCTGAATATACTGAATGACCAGGTCTTTCCATCAATGGAGTTTTTCTTCTCTGATGACATGGACATGTTCCAAGATGACGATGGCAGGATTCATGGGGCTCATATTGTGAATGAGTGGATCAGGAAACATGAGACGTCATTTTCACACATGGATTGTCCTCCACAGAGTCCAGACCTCAGTCCCACTGAGAATCTTTGGGATGTGCTGGAGAAGACTTTGTGCAGCGGTTCGACACCCATCATCAGTATAAGATCTTGGTAGAAAATGAATGCAACTCTGGACAGAAATAAATGCTGTGACATTGCAGAGTTTATCGAAATGATGCCATGGTGAATGTGTGCCATACTCAAAGCTAAAGGCGGTCCAATGAAATATTAGCGTGTGCAACTTTTTTTTGGGACGGGAAGTGTAAAAGATTTATCATCATTATATCAGCTCACCAATTAGCACTAAACAAAGTGCAGATAATGATCATGGGGAATTCAAGTATTTGGTCATAAAGCAAAAAAGTTTGACTTGATGATGCTAGATGGAAGATTATGTACGAAACACATGACGTTTTATCCAGTGGGTGTTGGTAAAATTCAGTCACAGCAATGAATGTCAATTTTAAAAGTGCACAAAAGGAAAAGGCAGAGAGTCATCCAGGTCAGTCCTGTAGGAACTATTAATCTCCATACACATGTTGCACCAGTGTTATTTTCCTGGTTAAGTCTGCACCTACACAGCACATTTCTTTCTTGGCAGTACTTAAAGTGCTTTACAATGTGCTTCATGGGCAGTGTCTTGCCCAAGGGCACTTCATGGAATATAGAACCAAACCACAAACCTTGTGATTAGTGGACAGCTCTCTCTACAACCTGAGCCACAGCCCTCTGAGAGAAAACATTGCCTGGGTGTAGTAGTTATAGATAAGGAAAGCAAGTCAGGAGATAAACAAACGTTCCAAGATTCATTCTCTTGGGACCGTGAATGTATTAAAAATAGCATCCATCCAATATTTGTGGAAATGTTTCACTAAAAATCAAAAGAATGTCAAATTTCAGGTGGCAATTGAGGAAAAGGCAGGGGATCAGAAATATCTGCAGTGAACTTCCCTGCAAATCCTCCCTAGCACTTGTTGAGAAGCTGGATCATCCAACGGATTGACGTTTGGGAAAATCGACTCATGAGACTCACCACTCTAAACATCCAACAGATGTCCTGGTAACACCGCTGCGGTACATTAAAATCTATACTGGGGATAAAAGGAGTGTGGGGCAGCCAGTGATGAGATTATTCCTTAAAAGTAAGTGTTGCTTCACCACTGAGCAAGAGATCTGTCAGACAGAGTCATAGCTTATGTGTTTTTCCACTCAGGGGTGTCATCGGAACCTACTATACCAGCCTTGGCTGCTGTGCAGCGTTTGTAACCAGGACACACACACAGCACAGCAGTGAGTCAGCGACATGGTTCAGGTGTGTTTTTGGGGGTCTGGAGTTCAGCCTTTGGTCTGGCTATTAGGAGACACTGAAGTCATTACACTCAATGTTTCCATTGTCTGATGTTGTGTTACTAGGGCCCCCACAAATTCTCTGGAAGAGCAAGTTTGCATTAGTCACAGCTGCTGAGCTATACGCAGCTGAGAAGCAACAGTATATGAAATGGAATCACCTGCTCCACATCTGACTAGATTAATACTTCAATAATATCAATAATTAAATGGTATTTGGGCTGTTAAATTGGAAACTTTTGGGGGGACGGTGTCAATCCATTGTCGGCTTCTCTGCGTCAAAACTATCCAGCTGGACTACTTTGATGAAGGATCAGTTTCTAGGATATGAATGGTTAGCATGGCTTCGGTCTAGTTTACAGTTTGATTGTGTGCATATGTGGTTATTTAGTCATTCAGTGCCAGGATGTCAAAATCCAGCATCAGCACTTCCCCTCCTGTCCATAAATGAGGGGTTTTCCCCAAAATGCTATGGGAAAATAAACCAGATCAACAAGCATTAAAGCAGCAACATTATATCCAATGTGGCAACTCCAGAAAGGACTGTGGGCACCAACAATGTCTGTCTTCGTTGTTTATACCTAAAACAGCTGCTCCGCTGCGTGCACCACATGTTATTCAAGACAACATTGGATTACATGGTGCCTTTCACTAATATCACTATATCACTTGTCCACATATGGTAATTGACTGTGTGTACATGCCATCTGCTTTCATGTGAGTTGGATTTGTCCTTGAACAATATCCCTAACAGAGCTTAGGAAGGTAAACCGATCTCATTCTCTTAATAATAATACATTATACGACAGCAACCACAGCGAAACAAGAGCTCCTTGTCCAACTCTCACTCTGTAAATCAAATAACTGTGTTCACCGATTTGCTAGGTATAAAATTACCCTTACACTACACTTCTGACTGTCATCTGCCATCATACCCAAGAGCCCATCATCGTCGTGACTGGTGACATGCAAATCAGCCCTTAACAGGCAAGAAGCCATAAACCAAAACAGGTAATGGTCTCAGCTTCGTGCCTTAATTTGTCCAAAAAGCCTCTCATTCACATCTCTCTTCCTTGTTATCTTGGGTTTCACTTGTGGATGCGGGGGACAGTGATGTCCTTGTTTGATTCTAATTATGGTCCTCACCTCAAAAGTTTCCCCCTGGGAACTTCCCTCCTCCCCCTCCTCCAAGAGGACTAAAGACACACTCAGACTGACTCATTAAGTGTCAAGGAAAATGAAGACAAGCCCGAGCTGTCTGAGAAGGTGAAGCTCTGCTGGTGTCTCACTGGAGACTCTCTCTGTCAATTGTCTTATCTTCTTTGGCATGTGGAAATGTCTCTGCGGGCCTGTTGACTGCTGAAAGATGAATGAGCTCATCAAGACACCAGACCCTGAGCAGAGTCTCAGTGTAGCTGTCACAGACTTTAGACTGGGGTCACTTTTGAGTGAGATGCTGGATTTTTGGCCTGAGGTTACCAGGCTGATCTCTGAGCTGTACTGACAAATAAATCCCTTACAAAGGGTTTGGAGTTACACAGATTGTCAGCCATCTCCTAAGACAAATGAGGTACAAGAACGAAGGCTGCAACTCAAAGCACATGTTTCTGCAGTCTTTTCCTTTTCCATTCTTTGGCAACAGGTCTGGTAATTAGCGAGTCTAACCACATCCTTATTTACTCTGGTCTGATAGATTTTTTAAAACTCAAATTTCTGTTTCAAATATAGTCTTTCATCACTTAGCTCATTGATAAGAAATGGATGGCTAGATGTACCAGCTCGGTATGGATCAGTATCACAAATGGATCAGATAAGCACAAACAAAGCATTTTGTTCAGAAGGATAATTATACAGTCATATAATACTTCCTCCTCCTCTGCATCCTCTTACACATTACTGCAGCAATGAATGATTCTGCATGAGCAGGACTTTCCTTCTGCCACTTCAAACTGGCTTAAATGTCAACAGAGAAAAAAAAGTAATTTACCGTAGTAAAGGTCAGCTCAATCAAGCACTTTTAACTCTTCAATGAGGCGCACAAAACCTATTCTTTGTGCAGTGGGGACGGTACTATTGTGGTGGGGCTCTGCCCTCCTGTGGTCAGCACAGCAACGCTCAAGGTGTCTCTGAAGTACAATAAATTTTCTTGTTCACTGGTTTCTGCTGTTATTACAGTATACTGTGACAATTACCTCTGGAGACAAAGAGGCTTTGGTTGAAGTTGCTTTAAAATCTTATCATTGTTTCAAGTCAATCAGTTTTTCAGCACAAATGTATTCACAAAAGATGGATACACCAAGATAAAATAACGTTTATCTATTAGCTGAGAAGATCGGAAAACAAAACACGTGTGATATTTAACATCAGACCTCAC
Organism: Amphiprion ocellaris; assembly: GCF_022539595.1. Taxonomy (NCBI): domain Eukaryota; kingdom Metazoa; phylum Chordata; class Actinopteri; family Pomacentridae; genus Amphiprion; species Amphiprion ocellaris. The sequence continues at coordinate 19,984,395 of NC_072769.1, read as the reverse complement.
ATGATATATTAAAATGTTGTATCAATACCGGTGCCATTTGTGTTGCTAGTGTGGCTCTGTTCACCAGTTGTACATATATTTTTTACATGAAGAATTCTACACTGAATATATTGAGCTACTGCACAATTATAGCTTTTTTCTATTGTATAACGTGATGGCAAGTAACTCTATTTACATTGAAAAAAACAAGACAGTACAAGGACAATTTTGATGTACTTGAGTATTAGTATTAAATATATCTAGTCAACTACAAGGAAAACTGGATTTTCTACTTCTGATGACTTCATTTATGAGTTAATTTGTAGATGATGAGTAGTTTTGCAAAATTTACCCAATGACTAGATTATGTTGAATTAAGAATGAATGATTGATAGATAAGATGAGACTTTATTGGTTACCCAGCAGCATATAATGTTATTAAATTTAAATGCATACATTGAAGATTAATGCTCCATTCAAAATGAATATACATTTTTCTTGATTATTCCAAAACACACCCACATTGTACACTAATACATTTTAGTTTTGGTTCTCGTGCTTTCCATCTTTCAATAAAGTAAGATGATTTAGACCTTTGGCTTCAGGAGAAGATCTGAACATTTCTTCACTTCACCTACTGTGTAGAAATGACTGTGTTTCTTTGGTATTTATTCTTGATGGTAGCAGTTTATCAAACGTATCAAAGCCAAGTGTAAAACTATAGTTATGTAAAAACATCTTTAAGTGCTAAACGAAGACTGTGAGGTCCAGTTAAAAATCTCCAAGAGCCACTAAATGGACCTTTTGGGTTTACATGATGTTATCATCTCAATCACACCACTTTAACATCTATATTTTTAATTTAGAAACTGCTTGGCTGAGGAAGATTGTGTGATTTAAGAACAAATTAAACATTATTTCTTATGCTTTGCTTACTTTTATCTTTCTTTACTTATTGAGCCATATTTCCTTTACCCCGTTTTTACACTGTTATGATGTATTGTGTTGTTTTTACCATTAATATTTTCCTTTTGCTTTTCATCACTTGGCTGTGGCCTAGGTTTCCTCCTTTCAGCTGAACCTGTCAGACAACATAACCCAAACTGGGGATAACCTACAGCTGTTTCCTTTGGAATTACTCCCCCAGAAAATACAAATCCTGTGATTCCCGGAGTTGCCTGATGAATTAAGGTCTTAAGATAGGGAAGTCACAGCAATTCAGCAGTGGCAAGACTTTTTCTTCCACTAATAACACCACTGAAATTCTCTTGGTTCTCCAGACTTGTACGAAAATATTCGCTTCGCTCACAGAAATGTTGCCATGTATGTAACCAGTGCTTTAAAATGTCCAGCGGGGCCCATCGTACGGATAATAGATTTCCTGCAGTTGAAAGAGAAGCTCGGATAATTTTGCTCATTGTGAACACTAGTGAAGCGTGGAACCGCACACTGAGGAGCATGCACGAGCTGCTCTTTCAACTACAGCCAAAATATGTCCACGGAGGCTTGAGTTTCCCTCAGTTCTCACAACAGCATTTTCCACCCAAAACATGTTTCTGCCCATCGACTGCCATTATTGAAACAAAGCTGTTGATTATTTGAATTTGTAGGTTGTTTGCTTGATCTGATCCAAATCCTGATTATTCGCATTTAATTTGCTATTGTGTAACAACTACGTTCTCCATGAAGCAGTGTGGAGGGATTTTCAGGCTATTAAGCTCTACTGTCTATCACCGTAGAGTTTATTTGCAAATACTTTCATTTACAAGCAACATTTTTAGGGCTGTTATTGTTTAAAAAAAAATGAATTGATTACAAGCGATAAATTGAATGAAACCACTTGGTGCTTGTTTAGTGAGTTTTGGGTTTTGGTGTGGCCGAGAGATGAAAATATAAGGGCTGATGCAGAATATTTGGGTCATTCCAGAATTGGAGGACATGCAGTTGTTGTGTAAAATTACTTGTCCTGAGACCAAATCTTAAAAAAAAAAAAAAACTAGGAGAAAAGAATATTTGAAAATGTTTTTTAAAACACCAAATAAGTCTGGAGTTCCCCCTAAAATGCCATTTTTCTCTTGTCCCACCCCCCTGATGACCAAATTAAATCTCAAATAAAACAGTTAAAATTAAATTTAAATTTACTTTTTTGGTATTATTTTTTCATTGATGTCTCTTGTAACTGTAGGAACATTTTTTTAAGCAACATAATATTTTAAATACTAATTACTATACATAGATTGTGTGTCCCACAACAACCCTGTTAGCATAACCTTTTTGGCTGGTAGAAGAAGAAGAAGGAAACAGTGAATCACATGAAATGCTGGAATTAACATCATCAGTTTTCCAAAAGAACTGGTAGGTAGGTAAGCTATGTCCTCTCTTCTATTTTTCATATTTTCATAACATTGTCAGCCTTGATTGAATGTCTCACTCTACCTCATGCAACCCTGTTATGCATATTATCAGGATCAGACAAATTCTTTTTACTTTTTTCCATCAGTCAGTTTGTCCTCTTGGTCAGCAGTAACATCTAGCTAAATATCTAGCTTCTACTCCTGAGAAAAAGCTAACATTAGCATGGATTAGCAACCCTGTTACTGTGATTAGAGTAGGGTTAGCAAACAACAAATAAAACATGGAATAAAAATACTACCATTCATGTGTAAGCTGAGCCAATCAAGCCTTTGATAGTTTATTACCTATTATTGATGAATATGGAGCAGAAAACTGTAAAAGAGAAGGTGCATTTTTCAAAAGATTTGAATCCCAAATGTCGTCCAATTCTGGAATGACTCTTATACTCACATAAGGCACTGAAGGCTCCATAAGAAATACACAATCTGATCACATAAAGCTTCACTAGCAGGTATTAAATTAAAAAAAAAATGTAAGGTGTAACAGCAAAGAGGGTTTCCACAGTAATGATTTCATAGAAATGTGTAAGCCTGCAGCTCTTCTTGGCCTTTCAACCAGTACTTGCCCATTGTTTTAGTTCTACTACCCACAAATTTACTGTACTTGCCACTTATTTCCAGCAGTGCAACCGTCGTAGTAAAAACATTTGGCTTGGAAGATATTTACGCTGGTTTGGAACCGACAACAGTTCATGACATCATTATCACTTGTAGACGTAGACCAAATAAAAACTTCTGCCAAACTACATGGATGGAGAAGATTTTTCTTATGGATGTACAGAAAAAAAGCTTGACTTTTCTGGTCAAAAAAAAAAAAAAAAAAACACAAGAAAAAAAGAGCGGTTAAAACAGTAGTGATGTTAAAACAAATGAGCAGGTTGGGCCATTCACTAGATTTCTGTGTCTAAGCAAAGATCAGCTAAGTATAGAATCAAAATAAAGACTTCTCTTTGCATAATACTGTATGGTGATGTGTGGTAACTGTGTTTGTAAGGTGAATATTTAAATGTTACTTACCCTAAAAGCCACACATACGTTCAAAGAGCACAGACTGTGTGGAAAGTTCAAACAAAGCAGTACAAAACTACTGTACAATTTAAAATAAAAGAAACTTGTTAAAGTGTTGCATATACTAGAGACATGAGGCCACTGTTGATCCAATAGTTCCAGTCAGCTTGGGGGGATTTTACTGCTGAACAACAAACGCAGTGAAATGGATCAACAGTTAATATATCACTTTGAAAATAAGGTTGGGGTGGGGTGGGGGGGGCAACAAAAAACAATAACACATTTATCAATTTGACAGGGTCCACCACACATCCAAAGGATCTTGAAGTCATCAAGAAACACAATTTCTTGATACACATTCATTTGGATCTCGCCATAAATGCAAATCATACTCGCCAATATGAGACATGACTTTCATCCCGGAGGTTTGCATTCCTCTTTAAAGACCTGTCATAGTTTGACTTTGACGTCCCGCTGCAGGAATGAATGCTTGGCGTCAGAAATGAGAAATATATTCCTCATGATTCTGCTTTTTCATGATGTTGCGGCTGGTGGAGATTAGAACCCAACATTTAGAGAAAAATAATGTCAAATTTGCCTTTTAGTCATAGTTACCAGGACACTAAATCCTGCTTTTATGGGTGAGTTAAGCTCCATCGCATCAAAGAGTTGCTTGGGGTTTTCCAGTTTCCTTCTCTTCATATTAAGTCATGTCTAAAGGTGTTGCATTTGTATGTGTCCACCTCCATGAAGGGCTGCTAGAAGAGAACTATTTTTCTTTGCTCAGGTCAAGTGGAGGACAGGACTTGGAGGATAAAGAATGAAGTGGAAATAAAGAAATGGAGTTCTACTGCATCTTTAGAGTACAGAGAAGAGTTGCAGCATGGACAGCGCAGGTGCAAAGGTGTTGGTTTGATGCATGGCTTTTCACAGAGCATTTGCAATGCGTAAGATGAGTACTTATGGCATTGAAATTCTTCCCCAACATCTGGTTGCATGTGTCCACAGAAAGAACAAGAAAAGCACTCAGAGAGCGCAGTACTCCACCAAGGCTGCTCAGTTGTTGTATTATTTCCGATGCATGAAATCTTGAAAATATTTCTGGCAGAAATCACGGCACAATAGAATGTGGACATTTAATATAGATGTACCCACAAACAAAATGACCTTGCGCTGAGCACAGGCATGTGTTATGCATGTGTACGTTATGTACGGATACCGAATCACGTGATCTAAATATGTAGTGGGTGGCGGGAATTGATGAGACTCAGAAACACCCCCACAATTTAATCAGTTGTTCCTTGTATCATTTCCGACGGATAAGTCCTGATAACTCCGCGGCGGTGGATTTGTAGTAGGATTGCAATCATGTGATCGTCAGCAGGCAGCTGACGTAGTGTTTACTTGTTGTCATAGTTACAGTGACGCTGTGCCGCTATCTCTCAACGATAGAGAAATCTTTAACAAATTCACGGATCCAAATTATAAGCCGCATCACTGCCAAAATCTAATCCCTTGGACCTTGTGTCATTTCTGACCTCTGAAAATTTCATCCAAATCCGATGGTCCATTTTTGAGTAATGTTGCTGACAAAGAGACGGACAAATGTACGCCAGTTGTCACATAACTCCGCTGTTCCTTGGCTGAGTAATAATCTAGGAAATGCCAATACACAGATATGGATAAGAAATAAAAGATATTATACATATTAATATAAATAGGTAACACAATACATCAGTTCCCATTAAAATGTGCAAATGTCTAACTTGAGGATTCACAGAGAGAGCCTCCACTCAGATTGCAACACTCCTTGTGGTTTCACAAAACCCAAAAGGAACACTGTGGTTTAGGTGAGGAGACTGTTTAGCACGGCTCGCTTAGATAAGCTGTCTATTTCATCTAAACCCAAATGAGAGGTTTTTCTCAGTGAGGATCTCTAAACATTTTTTTTTTCTTGAGATGTACAAGTATTTGGAGTGTGACAGGTAATTTCATTCAAAAGCACACAAACACCACTGGACAGTGTCTAATAGGTTATCAGGCAGGTGTTACTGCTGCAAGAAAAATCCATGTTCTCAATCTGAAACCAGCTGCAGCTGGTTGATAGAGAGGCTGTACATGGACTTTTGGGAAACCTGGTCAAATTGGCAACAGGAATAAATAGCAGCAGAGTCCTACAGATAGCACTGTTGCCTTGCAGCTAGAAGATCCCTGGTTCGTGTCCTGGACTGGGATTTTCTGCATGGAGTTTGCATGTTCTGTGTGTGCATGGGTTTTTTCTGGGTACTCTGGCTTCCTCTCACAGCGCAAAAACAGAGTTTTTTGCTGAGGTTAATTGGTGACTGAATTGTTCATAGGTGTGGATTTAAGTGTGATTGTCTCTATGTGTAGTGCTGTGATAGACTGGTGACCTGTCCAGGGTGTCCTCTGTATTCACCCTGAATCAGCTGGGATAGACTCCCAGCCTTCCTGTGATGCTAATAAGGATTAAGCGGTGTATAGATAATGGATGGATCCTTTTATTCTACTGGTAATACAAAGGAGAGTGAAGACTTCTGGCCTGAGGATGACTGGTGTTTGAACTCCACCAGTTCTGAATTTGGCTCGGAATTTGTTATCAATTTAATTTAGATTGAAATTTGAGTTTTTTTGTGTAAATTTCAACTCTGCACTATCATAAATTTTATTTCCTTTTAGGGTTCCTTCATAAAAACTTTTCAGGGAAAACAGATGACAATTAGTCTCAAGGCTATTTTTTTCTGAGTTTGTTCTTGTGAACAATGAACACTGTCCCTGCCAAATAAAAGAAACTTAGATTGTTTTCTGGCTAAATGATGAGCTGATAATCATTATAAAGCTGCAGATTTATGTAATTACTCTTTACAGGCTCACTGTGAGGTGAGAAACACCTTTCACTTGGTCTCATTGTCATTTGATGATTTGTTGCAAAAATATAGCTCCATCGAAAAAAAATTACTGTCATGCAAAAGTTTAGGATGATAAATAGGTGTTTTTCTGCCCCTCCATTACACTTAGGAACCTCAAAGCAAAACAAATCGAGGAAAATGCGTGAACACAACTGCAAACTTTTTGGTGTACTTGAAAATAGGACTCTGTGCTGCGTTCTGTTCTGACACATGACAAATGTTTGTGCTTTAAAAACCGTTGATGTAACAACAGAGGCTCTGGTGCACAGCTCTCCATTTCTTTGATGCAGACCGATGTTTCCGGATGAAGGTGGATGTTTTCTTTCAGGAGGACAATAAACAAAACACACGGCACCAACATCACTACATCCAGACGGAGATAATGACAGTGGACCAGGAGATTAGTGTGCCAGGGCTGAGACCCAGCTAAATAGCTTCTGCAATAAGCCTGAAAACCTGATATGTTTTTGTTGGGCTCTGGAGTATAACGTCCCCATTTCCTCTCCAGCTCAATTAAAATGCCCAAGACTAGTTGAATTATAAACCGGCTAAAGTGCAGTTTGGTCTGTTCTTCAGAGTTATAACCCCAAATCAAAGCACAATCAGGCTAACGTGCCTCAGGAGAAGATGCAAAGTTGGGGAATTAAAGCATAAACACACAACTGTATTGATTACACTTTATAGAGCATGACTGAGTCGAGTTTAGAGGTCGAAAAGAAGCTCACAGTGATAGGACTGATTATTAGGATGAAAAAAAAAAGGACATACTATTTCTAAAACCCTTTATTGAACATCTTCAAAGCATTTACTTCCATGCATCTCGTTTCTCAGCTCCATCATGGTCATTGCAGGAGATGATTGCCAAGTAAACACTGAGCTATTTCAAGCAGCTCTGTTATTTTATTTGATTCCACTGTTGCTCATGGTTTGGGCTTTGCACACTCCCTTGCCGGCGACTTCAAAGGCCGCTCCCTTGTAGGTTGCAACACACTGGCCGTCCGTGCGCAGGTCTGGCTGAACCTGCTCCCACACCTTCTTTTTGGGGTTCAGCTCTTTGTCGGGTTCGCCTGCATTTAAAACATACATCAGAAGCTAATCCATCACAAAGGCCAGCTGTGAGAATCATGACCTGAGTGTGATATGCCACGTCCTTGCATAACCGACTCAAATGTACTTTTTTTTTGGTTTTTAAAGTTATTTTTTTGGCATGTTTGGATAGGTTAGTAGAGAGAAGAATAGGGGGAAGACCTGCAGCAGAGGGCCGTGATGCGTTGGGGACTAGAGCCCCTGTTCATGGGTCGCCTGCTCAACCAGTTGAGCTTCCTGGGCGCCCAAACACACTTTTAATATATTCATGCATTTGCTCATTGATGATTTTAAATGCTCCTGCATGGACCTTTCATGGCCAATACAAATTGTAAGGAAATGACCAACAATTATATTCATGATTTATTACAGCAATTCTAGTTTTACTTCTTCCACATGAATTGTGAACGGTTCGCATTTCTGTCATGGTAGTGCATCGCCTTTTAAAAACTGCCATTTGTTCTAACTCAAAACATCTTAACTGAATTTCTCAGAATCAAAATATGCATCCAAGGAAAACAATTAGGTGAGGTTCTCATTACATGACGGCTTTGTTTTTGATGTTGCTTGGCCTTTGTGAAAATTTATAGCCAACGCTGGCCTGGCTTCTGTCTGCTGTTGACTTTTTCCGCTCGACACGACCATCTTGGGGTATGAGGAAACAAATGTGTTTCATTTCCCAAAGCTGTGATTTCTGCCGGTTTACAACCCAAGAGTGGCAACAATCAGTTTTGATCAGAAGCGTGAAAGAGGTTTTGATGAGCAACTTGCGCACATTCTTAAGTTCAAGCAGAAGTACTGGGCCCCATTAGCTGAGGGGAAATGTGAGCAATTACAACCATGTACTCACACCAGTGGTGGATTGGCTGTAATTGAATCTGCATTATAGGGCTCTGGTGGGAAAAGAGTGCAGTTAGGAAGGACACAAGAACTTCTTTAACCCCCTATTTCCAATGTACTTTTCAACAGCTTCAATTTTTAACATATTGTTGGAAAACAGTATAAAACACCCAACAAGACATGGCAACAGTCAATCCCATCTTTGCTCTTTTCTTTGCTCCTTTTGTTCTCTTTTTCAGAGGACAGTTAGAATATAAATTTTTGTAATGTAGTATTCATAAAAATGTTATTGCTGAAGGAATCAAACAGCTTTTGCAATGGGTGGGACATGTGTAGTGCAGGGATGAAAGCCTCAGCGGATGCAGCTGGGCTGTGGGTGCACGGACCACAGATCCACCTTCATTATATCCTCCTCTTCACTTTATTCTTTTAAAGGAAACTCCCTATATGGTTATTGTTCTCAGTAGGATATGTGAAAACACGACTAATTCTCTTCTCATATTCAGCTTTACAAACTTTTACAAATCCAGTTGCCTGTTGGTGCTGTTTTTATTTAGGCCACATTCATTAAAGTTTCTGTTTGGAATACCTCACAGGAAAGGGACTTGGCTCTATTATGGTCTAGCTGAGACGTTAGTAGGTAGAAAATAAGGTTCACATGTTCTTTTTTGTTCAAACTCATCTATATTGGTTGAACTGAACAGAACAATTAGGACACTTATCTTTCCAACTGATGATAAAACAAAATTAGGTTGCATTCCTAGCAATAAGTGTTGATTAGTCTGCCAAATCAGCAGTCACAGACCATTTAGCCATCACCAAACAGAACCGAGGAGTCCTCTAAATAAGCACTTGCAGTGGGGTCTGAAAATGCATCGTGATTGGTGTCTTTAGAAGAATGAAATTGCCATGTTGTTTTTGCCAGTGAAAAGGTTTAACGACACCCTTCATTAACTAAAGACAGAGGTATTTTGTGGATATTACAGTGGGAAACTTTCTCAGGCTAAAGTCAATGACGATCTCTGACAGTCATTAAGTGGTGAAAAAAACCGCCTCTATTTCCATTTGGTTTGTTTGGTAGCATGCAGTATTTTCCACATCCCAATAATCAATGTTTTTGATGGGTAAACGATAGTAATCTGGTACCTGGGAAGCCCTGGAAAGTAACTCTGTCCCCTGGTACTGCTCCACTTGGAGGGTCGAGGATTTCAACCTTGTCTGGAGAGCTGGCACACATGACCATGGCCTGGGACACCACCCCTCTCATCTTGGCTGGCTTCAGGTTACACATCAGGACTGCCATGCGGTTCTGCATCTGTATGGGGGACACGAGATTGAATACAGTTTTGTGACTCATACTCTCTTGACAACAGAGAAGAAAAACAAGTAACACCCAGCTAATTCAAGTAAAAAAAAAACACCTTCTTACAGATGTGGTCTATCTGGGGAGAGGACAGAGAATTTCATAATCCATCAGCAACAATAATGCCAATTACAATATATCAATTTTAAAGTTACTGTGTCCGGGGGTTTATGGTTTGCTTGCCTCATTTCATAAACCAAAGTGAGCAAACAGGAAAACATTAGACTTTTGAGCCCAGAGACCTCTGTGGTTTACCAAAATTTAAAAGGAGGACAAAAGGCAGTTTCTGCAAAAGCTGAGAAAAATTCTGCATTTCATGCTATGATGTAAACCAGAACTCAGAAAATAATCCTGCCTACATCTTTGAAGAAATTGCTACATAAATTTAAAATTACTCATATTGCTTTGACAGGGTTTTAGTGGTAGTTTTTCATCTGTAGGCAGTTTTGGCAAACTGGTGAGAGCATGTGAACGTTTTACAACAGACTGTTGTGCAATACTTCATTATACAATAGCCTCTTATCCTCACTATTTTATAGTTACACTTTGTCTGACTTGTATTTCTGGGTAGCACCTACTATTTATACACATTTATACTCAAAAGCGTAAAAGCACTTATATATCTCAGATACTTATTTATTACTCCTGCTTGCTTGGCAGGAGGTTAGATTATCATTCATATAAATAAGATGGTTAACAAGAAGGTCAAATAGAATCTGATTTTACATTTATTGCCTCTGTGAGTAACAGACTGACACAGAGACATAAAGAGCAGCAGTTGTTTAGCCCTTCCAACTGCAATAAATAAATCTGTGCTACTTAACGTCAATGCAGCACCACAGACCATTTGAAAAAGCTAATGTTTAATATTTGTCTGTGTGCATTAAATATCCCGCATATAAATGCTTTTTTGACTAAGCTAAGCAGTGTTTGTTACACATGATTTTGGCAGGCTTCCATTTAAATGATATACAATGTCTACATACAGTAAAATGCAACTCATACACCAGGGGACTCTGGCTGAGAAATGTCAGGAAACAAACTGAAATGCTGATGACTGTAAAAGTGAATGATGCTTTCCATTTATATCAAACAAAACATACTAATTACACTGCTTTAGAAAAAAATCATACATTTCTGTGAGTTTAACATAAACACTAATGTTCTATGGAGTTCTTCAATCACAATCATAAAATGTTGAGTAGTTATCTAACAAATCACTTTAATTGGACTAACAAATTCTTATGAATGTCCTAGTTAAACATTAAAATACAGTGTTCACCACTGCTTTTGATTCTGAAAACAACTCTCAAATAAAATCTGTGTGGGGAACCATTAAGCTAATGTGAAAACCTAACTATTACTGAATTGTACATCTACTTCACTCAAAACACTCCAGCAAGCCAGTTTACAGGCTGGTATTTTAGTCATCAATAAGCTTGCAACTTGAGGCCTGATGAGATGTTCAGTGACTTCCACACTGGATCATAACTATGTGACAACTACACAGAGACTGGTTTTCAACAAAGACTTTTAACATATTTTTAAAAAATAAAATAAATAACAACTAGGGCTGAAACAGTTCCTCAAGTAATTTGATTACTAAAAAAAAGGCAAAATTCTCTGAATCGAGGGTTCGCTTAAACCACTACATACTAGACCCCAGATCACTAACTAGTCTGGACCCAGACTTTATCCTATGCGGGCCTATAATCAATCAATTAGAAGGGGATTTTAAATTTGACAGGACACTTTGATTTTAACCGGCACAGCTTTTCTAGTGTTTATGGCGTTTAGCAGATCAGAGGCTGAACTATGAAGGCAGTTTAACAGTCAGACTTTCTTTATGTGAGTCGACAAAAACTAAAACCTCAGTCAGAGTTAACAGGATGAAGGTGGTTTTCAACTTTCTTTGTTAACTCAGACTTTCTGCTTCAAATTCGTCCACACAAAAAAGGGAGTTTAATGCTTCATTTGACTCGTTTTCTGCACAAAATGAACCGATGGTGTTCAGTTGCTTCAGTCAACAGGTTGTTTTAATGGGGAACGAGTAAAATAAAAAATTATGATGGTAAAAAGCTGCAACTGTAAATTATGTAAGACAGGAATGCTGATAGAAAACTGGAAAACATGCATTAATGTATTTATTTTACTGATCAATGCAGATGATTATTGACAACAGACAACTGAACAAAACTATCAAACTTCATACATCTAAACATGATATTGTATTGAAGTGCATGTAGGTCTGACACTGTCTCATAATGAAGGAAATCACTTTAATTTGTGACCAAATCAAAGTGAAGCTAAAGTTACTGATTGAATATTCTCTGTAATAAATAATAATAAACTGATCTGTTTTCTTAGTTGTGTTCTATCAGCTGCAGTAGCAGCAGTTTAAACGAACCAAACATAAAAACATATTTATGCAATTTCTGCATCAACAACTAAATACATGTGAGGTTCCCATGGCTTTGAGTTTTATCGAATACCTCTGTACTACACTATATATGTACAATACACCTGTACTATACTATATATGTACAATATACCTGTACTATACTATATATGTACAATACACCTGTACTATACTATATATGTACAATACACCTGTACTATACTATATATGTTCAATACACCTGTACTATACTATATATGTACAATACACCTGTACTATACTATATATGTACAATACACCTGTATTATACTATATATGTACAATACACCTGTACTATACTATATATGTACAATACACCTGTACTATACTATATATGTACAATACACCTGTACTATACTATATATGTACAATACACCTGTATTATACTATATATGTACAATACACCTGTACTATACTATATATGTACAATACACCTGTACTATACTATATATGTACAATACACCTGTACTATACTATATATGTACAATACACCTGTATTATACTATATATGTTCAATACACCTGTACTATACTATATATGTACAATACACCTGTATTATACTATATATGTACAATACACCTGTATTATACTATATATGTTCAATACACCTGTATTATACCATATATGTACAATACACCTGTATTATACTATATATGTTCAATACACCTGTACTATACTATATATGTACAATACACCTGTACTATACTATATATGTACAATACACCTGTATTATACTATATATGTTCAATACACCTGTACTATACTATATATGTACAATACACCTGTACTATACTATATATGTACAATATACCTGTACTATACTATATATGTACAATATACCTGTACTATACTATATATGTACAATACACCTGTACTATACTACATATGTACAATACACCTGTATTATACTATATATGTTCAATATACCTGTACTATACTATATATGTACAATACACCTGTACTATACTATATATGTACAATACACCTGTACTATACTATATATGTACAATATCCCTGTACTGGACTATATATGTACAGCCCTAATACAAACTAAATCAGTAAATGAGTCTGAATCTCAGCGTGTATTATGGGACACTCTTGAGAGTTAGTCATCTCATCAGTTTCAAACCTCTGTCCAAACCTCTGTGAATCACATCTAAAAAGAGTAATACTGTACCTGGTCCAGAGGTATGTGCTTGACAAGTCCGCTGACCACTGTTCTGGGAGAAGCTTCTCCCACATCGACTTGCTCCACATAAAGACTGTCAGCATCTGGATGCTTCTCAGCTGTGATTATACGTCCAATACGCAGGTCCAGACGGGACACATCCACCTTGGCCTCCTCTTGACTAGGGGCTGCCTGCTTTTTCTCTGCTTTCTCCCCTCCTGGCATTAAAGCATGGGAAACTGTTATACTAACAGGGCACACAAACACACTTTACCTTAAAATGTGACAGTTCAGTGTTTGTAACTGAGTCAAAGTGAATAAAAGTTTAACAAAATGGTTGGATGTTGTGCATTTTTAGCACAGAAAGCCAGACAGTAGTTAGTCATCGTGTGTTAAGAGTGAGGTTCGCTGAAGACGGGCATCTGTGACAGTTTTCATGCTATTATAATAAATGTGCATGATATTATCAGAAATGTTTGCTTTTCTTAAGTCACAGAGAATATTTCAGTCAACTGTTATCTTTCCGAGAACTATGACAGAAAACAAATCTAGGATGAAACAATACTGGGCATCTAGCTGGAATCTGATTTAATTTCCTCCCATAAATGAAAACATCAACGACGGGCCTCAGGGTGGCATGCGTATCATGTGAGCCATAAGTAAATCAAGAATTTAGAAAAACACTTTTTAATTTCTTCCCAGAATTGTAGAGCACGTGCCTTGACTAAATGACAATACCATTACCCACTTTTGGCCGAAGGTGAGCGCCATGTGATCCAGTGACATAGCGGAATAGCAGATGGTTCCCCCCAGGAGACAATGTAGGTTTCACTCGCCTGGTTTGCTTACACACATTAATTCCAGTGGATTGGAGTCTTCAATCATTCCACTGAGCCCACACGCTCTCAGGAATAGAAATTTAAACCCCTGCCTTTGTTTTTAATTATCTGAACTCACCCCAAGTAATCTTTGCTCTGCTGTGATGACAGCACAGCGACACAACATAACGAGAACTCCACTGAAGTTCCACGTGTTTGTAGACTAACTTGTTGGATAAGGTCATACTACGGCTACACTGAAGCCCAAGGTAACACCAGAATTCAATATTTAATCATTGAAAAATGTCAGACACTCAATTTTTCTGTCTCTTTTTGCTTCTTCTTTCTAGATCATAACCTCAACAACACATCCAGAGCTGGCTGTTCCCTGTGTGTTCCCAAAGTCCATTTAATTAGCCAAATAGCATGTTCCTAAAACAGATTTAAGTGATATATTGCTTACTAACTAAAATTCTGAGGCAAGGGTTTTCTAATCCTCAAACAGCCTTTCAACACCATTAGCTAACACAATGTAGCATTAGAACACAGGAGTGATGGTTGCTGGAAATGTTCCTCTGTACCCCTATGTAGATATTCTATTAAAAATCAGCCGTTTCCAGCTAGAATAGTCATTTACCACATTAACAATGTCTAGACTGTATTTCTGATTCATTTAATGTTATCTTCATTGAAAAAAAAAACAAAAAACGTTTCATTCAAAACTAAGGACATTTCTTAATGACCCCAAACTTTTGAATGGTAGTGTATATTTCTGCTAACAAACTGAAAATGACGAAATGATGTGATGGATGCAAAAACTTTGTTGTATTCGTAACAGATCATACAGTGTGCTATACATTGTTCTCTAGCCTTTACCTTTTTTCTCTGGCTTCTTCTTTTTGCCCTCGTCTTTGGGAGGGGGGCTCTGGACAGCAGCAGCAGGGGAAGCTGAGGGTGCTGGACCAGAGGGTTTGGGAGGAGCGGGCTTCGAACTGCACTCAACACTAGTGGCACTTAATGGCATTGCAACATCCAGCACTGAGGAGGGAACACATGCAGTTTGTCAGTAATGGTTAAATAGCAAATTAAACACAATATCTGACTGATATCATCTGTGCACACTCCTGGGATCCCAACTGAAAAGACAGACAAGAGCGTAGCAGCACTGCTGCAAAACAGAAAATTTACATTTCAAACACACGAGGTAAACGACTTCTTAGTTGTCCCTTTTCACGCACACAGAGCTGGTTGCATCAACATAATACAACGAAATGATACAGATGGAGGTTTATTTACACACCCAGTGGGCAGACTGCTCTCCTGATGCAAACAGTTTAGATGGGAAAATGACACAGTGTCCAAGTTGATGGAAACATGGAAATGGAACCATAAAGCTGGAAACAATGTCCTCATATAACTCTGTAGAAAGAAGTAACCCCTCATTTAAGGCGCCTGATGTTTGAATCCCTACAAAATCTACTGCCTGTGTCTGACAAACATCGGTCTGCAGGCACACCACCATCACCATAATGCTTTTAATTACCTTAATTCTATGTTCAGACTTGAGAACAGGACCTTTCCGGTTTACCTTGGAATTACAGGCAATAACCTCCCAAACTCCCAATTCCCCAAACTTCCCATCAAGTTTCCTCTCGAGGTTTTTTACATTTAAAACACACTCTTTCCATTCAATGACAATAGTACATATGATACAGCAAGTGAAATGTTCAATTCCAAGTGGCTGCATAATTACTCTACCGTTGAAGAGTTTGGGGTCACCCAGATAATTTCATGTTTTCCATGAAAACTCACACTTTTATTCATGTGCTAACATAACTGCACAAGGGTTTTCTAATCATCAATTAGCCTTTCAACACCATTAGCTAACACAATGTAGCATTAGAACACAGGAGTGATGGTTGCTGGAAATGTTCCTCTGTACCCTGTATTTTTACAACACTGTGCATAAGCAAGGTGTTGTGAAAAAGTATTTGTCCCCTTCTCAAATTCTTATATTTTTGCAGATTTTCCCCACTTTAATGTTTAAGATCATCAAGCAAATGTAAATATTAGACATAGGTAACCCACGTAAACACAAAATGCAGTTTTAAGTGATGATTTAAGGTTTCAAGGGAAAAAAGCTATCCAAACCTACCTGGCCCTATATGATAAATTGCCCCCCTTGTTAAATCATGAGTTAACTGTGGCTAATTACATTTTTTGGAAAGCAAGTTCTGTAGAAATTCCATTAAAAATCAGCCTTTTCCAGCTAGAGTAGTAATTTACCACATTAACAATGTCTCGACTGTATTTCTGACTCATTTAATGCTATCTTCATTGAAACAAAACTGCTTTTCTTTCAGAAATAAGGACCTTGCTAAGTGACCCCGAATGTTTGAACGGTAGTGTACATGAAATACAATTGTTGTTGTCTTAAGCAGTACATTTTCCCAAAACTAAACCCAACATATTTTGTATATCAGGACATTTAAAACCCATAGCTACAAACCAAAGATTACAGCTCAGCTCTGGAGCTCTTTGGCTCTGCTGAGATTTTTCAGCACTTTTGCAACCTCTTGCTTTGGTTTTCTTGCCCCTGACCTTTCTTCTCCCTCTTCAATATTCAGTCATTTTTAGTTAAACAATTATTAACATTCTCCTGTGTATTGGATAAACCTCTGAAAACTCATATTTGTGTATTAAAAATGATATAATAAAGGTTTTTTCCATGAAAATAATGTGATCATGATTAAAGGTTATTTAACCACTATTCCTTCAGTGGGAAACTTACAGACATTAGTCAATCAAAACTGACCACACAATCAAATGTTAGACTTATAATTAGTTTCATTATGTTGAGAATATTAGCATCTAGCCAAGTAGAGCTTTAAACAATACCATGGAGGTTGTAATTAGTAGATAGTGTTGTAAATTATTCCATTTACTTGAGCCAAGTAAATGGAAATGCCCTCAAAATACCCATTCTGAGGAAAAGTTGCAGTGTAGGCAGAGGTCAAATTCATTTAACATGCTATGCAATAAAAACATAGCTAAACTAAGCAGGAACTGTGGATGCACGTTTGACAGGCTGTTTTTGCTAAGTTTCACAAATAAAAACAATCACCACAAGAGTGAATAATAAATGAGAGGATGAAAAAAAGGCTCTCAAGTCACCAGCAACTTTTAAGATGGAGTGTTTTCTTGTAATCTTGAATCAATCAATACGACTCAAATGTCAACTTTGACCATTCAATCTGTTTTATTGGCTCTACTGCGTGACATACACTTTATGATTGTTGATAATTTCTTCAAGCACTTAAAAAATGTGTATAAATTTCAAATAGAATATGGGACATGAATATTCTGTTTCTTTACTTGGGGGGAAAAAAAGGGACAGAGCATCTGTCCGGTGCATTTCGGAAGCACTATAGAGACGATTTACTCCAACAGACTAAGCATGTGTGACTAGCTGCTGATTACAGTGGGACATTTAGCAGTGGAGGAGCCAGATAGTTAATTGGGAGTTGCCGTTGATCACAGCATAGCTCCAAGGACAGTTGACACTGAACCTACATTTATCAGGTGATCGGAAACACTCCGAAAAATTACTGCTAATTCTGCAATTTCATTTAGCAGACGTTTGGTAACTCGTTCCAACACCGGGGAACCACAGAGGAGAAGAGTCTAGCTATGGACCAGACCTGTTGTGATGGTTGTATTAGGAGCCTTTTTTTGGATGAGTATAGTGAGCGGGAGGGAGTGTAGACCTAAATGAGAGAGATCAGGTAGGAGGGAGCTGTTTTCATTCTAGTTTTGAATGCAAATGTCAGAGTTTTAAATTTTATGCGGGCAGAACCTGGAAGCCAGTGAAGCCATCTGAACAGCAGGATGGCGTGTGCTGTTTTTGGCTGGTTGAAAACCAGACGTGCCGCTGCATTCTGGATCATCTGCAGAGGTTTGACTGTCCATGCGGGGAGGCCTGCCAGTAAGGAGTTGTAGTAGTCGATGCGTGATAATACGAGAGCCTAGACCAGGAGCTGTGCTGCATGTTCAGACAGGAAAGGTCTGACCTTCCTGATGTTGTACAGGACGAATTGACACGACCGAGCAACAGAGGCTACATGAGCCTTGAAGGTTGGTTGGTCATCGATCATGACACCCAAGTTTCTGGCAGACTTTGTGGGTTTGAGTTAGGTTTATTCAAGTTTGATGTTGATTTCTTGTTGTATAGAGGGGTTGGCTGGGATTACAAGGAGCTCAGCCTCGGAGAAGTTGAGTTGAAGGTGTCGTTTTTTTTATCCATGCCGAGATATCTGCAAGGCATGATGAGATCTCGGTAGAGACAGTGTGATCGTCTGGGAGGAATGACAGTTCTAGCGTGGCTTAGCATCTGCTGGATGTGTGAAGAATAACTATCTGCTAACAAGGGTTGGAACTTCGGCCCACAATATGATTTGATGTAAAATGTCAGTAAGATGACAATAAAGCACACTTGATAAAGAGCTTCAGTTATTACTGGTTTTTGCTTTTTAGCTCCAAAATGCTTTTTGTCCCCTCGACATTTGTTAAGTCACACTGACTAGTCTGCTTTTCTAATCTAGTAACAAATCAGTAAAAGCCAACAGAAATTTCTTTCAAAAAGGTCCATATTTATCCATGTTTTGATTAAGCTGTTTAAGCCGCCTTAAAATCATTGAAGAGAAACCTCAAAAAAACTTCATATACAACATGTGGAAAAAAAATACTGTCTTGGGTGTATTGGAATGCATTCCTTCAACGTTCCAAAACATATTGAGTTTTTGGAGCAAGGTTAAATTACTTAGTTCTTCCAGCCCCCTTTCATTCCTGCATCTTCTTTCTGGAAAACATTAAATGATGTGAGCAATTTGCCCTTGAATGCCAACGTATGTCAGAAGCACAATAACTGACACACATGCTGTCCCCATCACCCTAATGGGGATTCTTGAAGTGCTGTGGTTGCTTATGGCAAAGACAACAACAAAAAAGAGCTGGTTATAATGGGCTCAGGCGAGAATGCACAAGATGGTATCATTGATAGGACAAACCAAACAAAGGCTCTAATGAACAACAACTGAGATCAAATGTTCAGAAATGAGGCACACACAACCGCTTCTTTAACTGGATATAAAGGATAACAACATCAAGGTCTTTTTTAAAGACAAACAAACATTCAATCCATAATAGAAGTCTTGCTGGGAACAAAACTTAACATACCTCCTCTCTTCTTTTCTTTCTCTAGCAGCTGTTTTTTCAGTTGCTCAATGTCATTCTTCAATTTGGCATTCTCCACCATCAGTTTCTTCTCCTCTCTGACACTTGCCTGGACAACTGTAACAAGGCAAATTTTTGTTACTTCTCAGCACAGAATTAAATTTCAGGTTCCTGTAAGACATTCAAAAGCATTTTTTTAAAAAACCCAGAGCAACTACAGTGTGGTATCAACTAAGATATGTTGACTACTGAATACTTATTGGAATAAAAAATTATGAAATAGGAGGGGAAAAAAGCTTTGCTAACCTTCACTCAACACTTACACTGTCGTTCAAAAGTTTGGGGTCACTTAGAAATGTCCTTAGATTTGAATGAAACGTTTTTTGTTTTTTTTCAATGAAGATAACATTAAATGAATCAGAAATACAGTGTAGACATTGTTAATGTGGTAAATGACTATTCTAGCTGGAAACAGCTGATTTTTAATGGAATATCTACATAGGGGTACAGAGGAACATTTCCAGCAACCATCACTCCTGTGTTCTAATGCTACATTGTGTTAGCTAATTGGCTAATTGATTATAAGAAAACCCATGTGCAATTATGGTAGCACATGAATAAAAGTGTGAGTTTTCATGGAAAACGACGAATTGCCTGGGTGACCCTAAACTTTTGACCAGTAGTATATGATCAGATCTACCCTGAGGTCTAGTAAGCAGTGCATTATTTCTAAATACTACTTATTTGCTGTAATAATAGCAGATAATACTCAAAAAACACATGTACAGCATTTATTAAGGACTTCATTTCCTAAAGATGTTGCCTATCTAGACTAATTTGAAAATCTAACCGTACTACAAACCTAAATACACCTCATTTGGCTGAGAACAAGCATCTTTGTGTGTGTTTATGTCTTACTGGCTTTGTCCTTTAGTAGCTGGACTTGCTGTTTGAGGTACTCGATGATCTGATCAGCCTCAGCTGCTCGCTGCTCCAGCCTCAACAAAGGATTGTGACTTGACATCTTGACCAGTGAGCGAGCTAAAAACCTGACCAACAACAACAACAACAAAAAAAAGAAATTCAGCAAACTTCCACAAAGCTTTTGTAGATATTAGGGCTAAATATTAGCCCCTAGTTATTGCATTCCGAGATCAAACATTCTACATGTTAAGTCCTCAGTAGGTGTTTTGGGTTTCATAAGTTTAGTCTGATTTGATTTGTTTTAAATTGTTATGTACGGCGAAGTCATCCTGTTCCTTGCTTAAAACCGTCCGACACCAACAACGTAGAAACAGATGGCATTCCAAAGCACCGTACTGGACATATACAAAGACGTGTTTGAGTTACAAGGTTTGCATTCCACTACAACTTCACCACAAACTACAGCCTCCAAGATGACCACAGAGTCAAGTCAAACAGTCTGAGATAGCCTCACAAAAGCCCAACACTGTAATTTCCACAAAGTTGGTATGTGTTGCAGGTTTTCTCTATAGGGCATTACACTGTGCTGTTTTTGAGTAATGCTTCATAATATGATGTGGCAGCATGAGAAGGTTTCCATTATTAAATGCTGCATAACCACAAATAAGGTGCTGTGAATGCCTGACTGCAATGTGTATTACACAGCAATCGTATTCATATGTTTTCCTTAACGTGCACTCTCAGTAGGTATAAACCATGCACTAATGAGATTTTCATGACTGCTGTACTTTGGCTGGTTGCCTAAACTGACATAATTTGACTTGTGTCCACAAGGCATGCAGAGAAAGAGAAACACCTGCTGGATTTTTACAAAAATGAGAAAACAGTTGAGCAAACCTTGATTCTGAGGAAATCTTCTGCAACATTTTGGGGTTCAAAACCGTCACAAAATCTTGAATGTTTTCTATCTGTCTTCCACAGTAGTGAGTGATAAAATGTCACTCAATTTAACCTTAGTGGGATACCAGTTTGAATTTGGGGTAATGTTCCTTTATAATGTTGAGCTTGGCAAAGTACTTCATGAAGACAGAGGAAAAGAAGGATTTTTACAAGGCTGAGGCATGGAGAAGAAAACGTCTTACACATATTACAGGGAGGCACTGGAAAACAACAGCTGGCCCAAGATGAAAACAAAATGTTGGGGGATGAGGAAATTGGAAACACAAAAGAGCTGGAGTTGATAAAATCAAGGATCAAAGCATTGCTTTTTGAGAAATTGAATTGATTTAAACAGGACCAGTGGTGGAGTAATAACAAGAGCCATAAAAAAGGGCTGATCTCATTTGGATAACCTCTGAAAATGAATCTTGAAGCTGAGATATGGTCTGCAGCATAAAAAGACACTGCAGGTGTGGATTTTAGACAGAAATAGCCAAATGTGTTAACAATGTAAAAAGTGACGTGCTTTCACCAGCTTTCAGCCCTCCTGATTTACAGGACTTCACTCTATAGAAATTACAGGATATTGGATTCATCTTTGCAACTGTATAAATCAACCAAGTTAGCAGTTTATGTTTTAGCAGATGCCTTCTTGCTATCGACATTTTATGTCTACATTCACTGTCCAATTAAAATATCAAAGATAATACTGAATAGCTCGACACGTGGTTTGAATGAAGTATGCAAATCTGTCTGGCTTTCTCTGGTATGGTGGTGGTGGTGTGTGAGCAGACCCACCAGCAGACAAGTGTTTTCTCTTTTCATGGTTCATTCCCACAGCAGAAATATACTGGATATTTCCCTACCTGGCTGCCTACCAGACCACTATGAATGCAAAGTGAGTGCAGTGTGCCAGCACCACCTGAAGGCATTAGAAGGACCTGCACATTTTCAGTTTAAAGGGAATCATGTACTGTCTAGCCTGTAGCACCAGATTTACCGGTCTTCAAGACACATGCAGTCATCTTTCTCATACTTGACTTTCACAGGGATAAAACTACGTCATGCTGAACACTTAGAAATAATAGCTATTTTTTAAAAAGTCCAGCAATGATTAACATTGAAAAGGGTAAACTACTGGCAATTAATGCAGATAAAATTAGTTAAAATATTCATTGTCAAGAATACAGATGACGTGAAAGCACTAGAGCATTTTCAGCACTTTTACAGTTACTTATTATCTTTACTGTACATATGGTTAGTGCTGCTCTGAAAGATTTTTGCAGCTGTAACACTGGAAATTTCCCCTGACATGGGGAGTAATAAAGGACTATCTTATCTTATCTTATCTAGAGTACCGATGTCCCCATGTCTTATGCTCAATTGATTAATTGTTGTCATTATTAATTAAGATGGTGATTTAAATACTTGGTGAGATGATAAAGAGTTAAAAACATATCAGCTGTACTTTGCATGTAGCCAAAAATGTGTTCCTGTGTAAAAGTCAGTTTCTGACATCCATGAATGATTGTAAAAATGTAATAAATAGCCAACACATTTTTTGTGTTTCTGTTATTGACAATAAAGTTATGAAAATGTTACAAAAAATGTGATTTTTAAATGCATGCCTTAATCAGGTAATCACCAGTTAAACAACCCATTTTTGAGGGTTAAGTATAATAAATCATTAATCACTTGCTTTTTTAATGTGAGGATTTGCTGGATTTATTCTATTTTATGCCACTGTGTAAGTATTCTGCGTAAACTTTCGGAGGTTTGACTTTAGTCAACACAAATGACTCAATTTAGGACATTATTATTTGGTTAAGTGTTACATATTATCAAAAAATACTTAACAACTCAGTGAGTAAGTAGAATAATCTTTGGGTGCCATACTAGCAGTGGTGGAAGAAGTATTCATATATTTTACTCAAGTAAAAATACCAGCACACCAATGTAAAAACACCTCATTACATATGGAAATCCTACACAAAAATCCCAGTTAAGTGAAAAGTACTTAAGTACTTGCAAGAAATTGCAATTAATATATTGACAACATCATTAGATTATTATTACTGCAATACCAGTGTGTAAACAGATAAAGACACAGTAAGAATTTACAGGTCTACATAAAGAGACACAGACATACTACAGTTCAAAAGTTTGGGGTCACCCAGACAATTTCATGCTTTCCATGAAAACTCTCACTTTTATTCATGTGCTAACATAATTGCACAAGGGTTTTCTAATCATCAATTAGCCTTTCAACACCATTAGCTAACACAATGTAGCATTAGAACACAGGAGTGATGGTTGATGGAAATGTTCCTCTGTACCTCTATGTAGATATTCCATTAAAATCAGCTGTTTCCAGCTCCATTACAATGTCTAGACTGTATTTCTCATTAATTTAACGTCATCTTCATTGAAAAAAAGCTGCTTTTCTTTCAAAAATAAGGACATTTCTAAGTGACCCCAAATTTTTTAATTGTAGTGTACATCTGAGACGTATTAAGCTGATTAACATGAGAAGAAGAAAAAACGATGTTTTGATGCACAAATCTGTTTTCAGTTTTTCTCTGATCTTTGATTTTTAGTGAGATAGTGAATCATTTGAAAAAATTTTTTTTAAATAAAACCACGTGAGAAGTTTGAAGTGAAAACTCACAATTCAGTGTAACTGTTAACAGCTCAACATCTGAACTATAAACCACATAGCACACACCTTTTTGTAAGGTCAGAAGCCAAAAAGATTGAATCTGTAACAATTTGTTGTATTTTAAAAACTTGTTATCTCATTGTCATAATCTGTCACACCTGAATTGTGATCCTGAATACACACTGCTATTTATTAGACATCAGAAGCCAAAAAGGTTTAATCTTTAGCAGTGTGCTGCATTTTAGAAGCTTATAATAAGCTAATATTGTACTACATTTGTCTGACAACTTTTGCACATTAGATAATAATCTAATGTGCAAAAGTTGTCAGACAAATGTAGTACAATATTTCCCTCTGCTAGGTAGGAGTGGAAACAGAGCAGCATAACATGGAAATACTCAAATTGTATTTAGGTATAATATTTCAGGATATGTATTCAGTTATTTTGCACCACTGCATATTAGTGCAGCAAATATTACTGAGATTAGATATAATTAGACATTCACACAAAGACCAAATGATGGGCTGTGCAATGGACGGTTCAATACAGTGCACTCAGCATGAGGTAACGTTGCGTCAGGTTAATCAGTCAGCTATTAGCTATTTCATTTGTGCTAGCTATTTACTACTTAGCCATTCTGGGTTATGTTTAGAGCTGGAGTCGGACTGCTGTCGATTTGCACATTTTTCTACAAGACAGCACAAACACCGGTTCACGTCTACGTCTCTCAACTAACACCGAAAGCACTGCTATGCTACATGCTAGTACTTGCCTGTTGGACGTCTCTGATGAATTACAATTGTAATAAAGCAACACTTAGTTTGAGCTGTAAGATATAACTTAACTCATTTCAAAAACTTACATGGACTCTGAGCAGCAACCCCTACACGTTTCAGGGACAGCTGGGGGCTTGACAGCTGCAGTTAGAACAGCTAGCTGACGGGCAGCTAGCAGTTAGCCACAAACAGGCTCATTTAGGACCCAGCGGTCAGATCGCAGCAACATCCGGAGAGGACGCAGGCGCAGTAGCAGTGTCTTCACGTCCGTTAGCCACATGTTCTATAGATCTAGCACTGTTGACGACTTTTGGACGTCAGCGGCAATTGCCTGTATATAATTTTTAGGATAAGAAACTAACTCGTCAAAAAAGGAAAAAAATCATTTCAAGAAATATTTTGTTGAAGACGTTGATTTTCACTTATTTATTTAAGTTCCATAACTATTGTTTTGTTATTCGAAACTGTCCTCAGAACTTTGTCGCACAAAAATAACGTAATGGGTCAACGTTCACTCAGCTGTTCCCGTCACATCTCAGCAGGGGTGGACTGGGGCAAAAAATCAGCCCTGGCAGTTTTAGCCCAGACCGGCTCAGAACATTATCGGTTGACTGAATCAAGTAATGACTTTTGAATGCAAGAAAAGAACAAAAGAACTCAATACTACTGTATTAATAAGAAGACACGATGAATGTTTTTGAGCTAAATTCAGTGTGGTTCAAAAATATTTTGACATGTATTAATAAATAACTTTTGATAAAACTGTCTCTTATAACAAAGTGCAGAACTTGAAAAAGTGATGACTGAACAACCTGAACACCAACATATTTGCATCTTTAACAATACCTAAATCTCAAAAATTTTAAATAATTTAACACTTTTACATTTTTTCCCTGTCTTATATCAGTGCCCTTATATCCCTGCTGCTTAATAGGAGAACCGAGCTGCAGCTTGCCCTAGTATGGTATGATTTTCTGTTTTGCACCTTATCAGAGGTATTATCATAATGTAACCTGTACCGGTAATTGATAGCATTTAATTTTATTTGTTTATTATTCTTTGTTTCATTTTATGTTCATATTCATTTATTCTTTTGATTATTGATATTTATAAATGATGCACTGAATTGAATCTACAATTATTATTGTTTTTCGCCTCTCACTCCTTTTTAAGGATCCCTAAAGTCCCATGTTTCCTCAGGGGGTCGTCCACACTGGGGGCTCTATCCGGTGTGTGTATGCGTGTGTACGTGCAGTTGCGTGTATATATGTACATACCCAGGGTGGGAGGGAAAGGATTTCTTGTTTTTAATTCAATGTTTTTAATGTTGTAAAGCACTTTGTGGTGCAATTTTATTGTATGACAAGTGCTATACAAATAAAGTTTGATTGATAAACCCACAATATATGAGAGCATTATAATCACATTCAGGCTAATGAGTCGGTCTCCATGCAACAATATAATGGGGTATTTGTGCTGCAAATCTCTGCATTATGAAATGTTAAAGAAATATGCAACACATTTCAACAAGAAGTCTAAAGTAGGTGTGAAATCCAGGGATTAGTGAGAATCCAGCCAGATTAGTGAAAACTGTCACACCTTAAATGATGTTGTGTACAGTGCAAAGTGCCGCTAATTTACAGTGCTGTAATGTATCTTCAGCAGTAATGAGAGGTGACAACGAACAGTAAGATGCGAAAACTGTCACTAAGCAACTGCTGCAGATAAACAATGGACCTATTCGATGTTGTGTAACGATATAAAAGTATAAAACAGCACTTTCTTTTGATTACAACTACAAAAGCTTAAGCTCCATAATGCAAATGGACCGCTTGTTGCAGTTACAAGGCATTTGCATCTCATCAGATCTTTATGAAGCTTGTAAAATAAACCGTCTGAAAGTGAAATGATGCTCTGAGTGTCTGTTCAGCCAACTTGGGTTACATCTTCTGTTTCGTTATTCACTGCTTCTGCAACTAAAAAACACAATCTTTTTTTTTTTTAGGAAAATGGAAACAGCAACGAAGTAGAAAAAATATGAGTTATCAAATATTTTTCTTAAACCAATATGGAAGAATGTGCAGTTGAATGAGTGACTAAGAAGAAGGAGGCTCACATGCAGATCAAAGTTTAGCTCAGTTTATTAGTGCAATGCTATAAGAGAACAAACGTACTACAGAAAAATCAGATTTCTTTCTTCTTGGTGTTGACAAAAAAAACATACGTAAAAATTAGGGCTGAGCAAGTTAATGCATTAATTAATTAATGCTGACAATTATGTTATCGCGCGTTAACGCCATTTTTTATTATTGTTATTATTATTATTATTATTATTATTGCGAAAGTCCGTTGCTCACTGGCTCTGAATCCACAGACAGACAAACCTTGGATCACAGGAGGGCTGGATGTTGATCAGTACTTGGGATGGGCATCATCTTGTCTCACCCAAACTAACAGGCAGACTGGCTGGATGCAGCATGTGGGACAAATGGAGATAAACTAAAACAAGACAAGCTAAAAAAAATGTCACAGCGAAGTAGTTAGCTATAGACTGCATTCCGATTAGTATTGTGGAAGATGTCGGTCTGAGGAACGTTCTTCGGATCACAACGAATGACGGCACGTATTAGCCTCAACCTGCATCACTGGAAGGCTTTTTGTGTGTGACAATATAAATCAGGACTATAGGTCCCGAAGCAGCGGTGATGGGTTCGAGTCCAGCCCATGGCCATTTGCTCTTCTCCCCATGTTTCCTGTCAGTCTCCACTGTCCTATATATTAAAGCCTTAAAAGGCCAAAAAAAACCCAAAGAAGTACAAACATGAACTTCACAGACTAAATAGTCTTCTGCACAGTCAGTCGCAGCTGTGGACTTTTTAGTGCTGGACCACTTGACCTCACTCTAACAGGGACAGCTGCTACTGAACATAGACTGTTTCTGCTGCTCCCTGATTAAAGAAAAATGTTTCTGCTGGTTCCTGTTCAGAGGAAAAATAAGAATACAGCTGTATAAATGTTAACTTGGTGTTGCTGGGAAGGTTCCTGTTATAATGTTATGATCATGGCTCTGGACTCTGAGGGTAGCTTGTTTTCCGATAACAAACATTAATGCCCTTGCAGTGGCAAATAGCTTTGGTTTGATTTGATTACATTAATGTTTAGGTTGAGATTTGCAAGAAATATTTTAACTGCTATTGGGTAAAGGGAATACTGCTGTTAAAAAGCACTTTGTTTGTTTGTGCAAGTGCAAACCAAATGTGATTGCATTTTT
This sequence comes from Amphiprion ocellaris, assembly GCF_022539595.1. Taxonomy (NCBI): domain Eukaryota; kingdom Metazoa; phylum Chordata; class Actinopteri; family Pomacentridae; genus Amphiprion; species Amphiprion ocellaris. The sequence goes on along the minus strand of NC_072769.1, from coordinate 19,956,553 downwards.
GCTCATATATATTTGCTCAGTACTTTTAAAATAAAAGTGCAGAATAGGCTACTTCTAAATTCATTATTTAATTTGACGCGAAACAATGCAATTAATCGCGATTAAAAAATTTTAATCGTTGTCCAGCACTAATAAAAATGAAAAAAACATCCCCACAAAAAAAACCCACTTCTTAATGTTTCAGATTAACAAAGCAAATTCAGTGATCAATGCAGAAAAGGATTTAGGATTATGAGGTGAAGCAATAATTTTTTACTGCAGCTAAATCTATGAGCCTGCCTACAAAATACATATCAGCATGCAAGGATCATGAACATTGGCTTAGTATCAGTTAAAATGACAACATACAGTTCCTCCTCTGTGGCCTGTTTCTTTAGTATGAAGCTGAATTTGGTCACTTTCACAGGAGTCACACCTTCTAGTGTTTAAATGGCCACACTATTTTCTATCTCCTTCGGATCCATGTATGTGTATGGCACCTCCAAACCCTTGTTTCTGGCTTTGATGACTGCGCTCAACACTTCCAGCTCTCCTTGAAAGTTTTGTATCATCTTGCAGGGAACCTCCTCACTGAAATGGTCGTCGGGGTACTGGCCAAGAGCGACCTGACGAGACCAATCATACAATCAGCTTCTCTTCCTATAATATTTCAGTGTTTATCAAACACAGACTCTTGACATCATAGTGTGTAGAAACTTGTATATAAATTATGTCACTTTTAATTGAGTCATGTTCACTTACGAAGTCGCTGGACCGCTTGCTGAGTAGCCACATGGCTGACAAACCCTGAGCTGTTGCGTTAATGTCAGGGAGCGTCTGCAGCATCGTGGCCTCGCTTGTCGTCCCCTTTCTGGTTGGTGGGGGAAGTTGCAGGGAGGTGGGTGTGTTGGGCATCCAGCCACCGTAGTCATACTGCAAGGAATCAATAACTGATGAATAACTGAAGGGATGTAGCAAAGTGATTGGTGTTTAATTATGTCTATGTTTTTTAGCATTGTAATTTTTTTTTTTGCTCATTTCTGTTCAGACATTCACAGATCCCAGAGGATGAATCCAGTGAGTTTGACATTGACAGTTTTGACAGAAATGTCTCATCAACTGTGGATTGTCATCACTAACTCAGGATGAACTCTAATAACCGTGGTGTTCCATCATCATGTCAACAATTCAGTCTGTCCAAAACCTCTGTTTAAAGATGAATACCTACAGATATGTACACTACAAGTCAAAAGTTTGGACACAACTTCTCATTCACTGCTTTTAATGTATTTGTATTATTTTATACATTGTATATTAATACTGAAGACATCACAACTATAAAAGAATACATATGGAACTATGTTGTAAACAAGAAAGTGTTAATCTTCAGTATTAAACTACAATGTAGAAAATAATATAAATAACTAAAAAGCATTGAATGAGAAGGTGCGTCCAATGTTTTGACTGGTAGTATATATAGATATAATCCACCCAACTGTTTGCATGTTGACGCTATAAACTCTGCCCATTAAAATGATTACTATGATTCCATTTTGTGAGTACAGAATTACAGTGCCTCTAATGTGGTTGTATAACAACCCTCAAAGTTTAATGCTGTTTATTTGGCCAGAATTCATCTGTCTGTGTACCTCATCAAGCTGTTCCAAAAAAACACTGAAATATTTTCACCAATTATCTCAATAAATTACGAGGATTCACCTGTCCACCGTTCACAGCTGAGTGCTGGCCAGAGCACGTGAAGATCATCATGGTAACAAACTTGACCATCTGGGCTACAGTGGTGAGGCTCTGTGGAATCCCTGATAATCAGGAGAATTAACAGTATGACTTCAACATGTTCAGGAAACCAATCTGAAGTTTCATTTATGTATGACTGTAATATGATAAAATCTTCACATAAAGCCCACCTGTGTTTGCTTGGGACAGGAATCCATGTTCAAAAATGTCTGAAGTCCACTTCTGCAGTTCAGTGTCTTGCTGGACTTCAGCATCACTCTTGTAGTAGTGGCCAAGGATCCCCTCCACAAACCTTTGAGAAACAGGAATATACTCTATAAAACACTCCTACTTGAATTTTATTTACATTCTGTAGGAGTAGGAAATGTTTTTTATTCCTACATTTATTTACAATATACTAGAATATTGTGTGTGTGTGTGTGTGTGTGTGTGTGTGTGCGTGCGTGCGTGCGTGTGTGTGTGTGTGTGTGTATAGTACTGTTGAAAAGTCTGGGGTCACTTAGAAATGTCTTTATTTTTGAAAGAAAAGCAGATTTTTTTGCAATGAAGATAACATCTAGACATTGTTCATGTGGTAAATGACTATTCTATCTGGAAACAGCTGATTTTTAATGGAATATCTACATAGGGGTACAGAGGAACATTTCCAGCAACCATCACTCCTGTGTTCTAATGCTACATTGTTAGCTAATGGTGTTGAAAGGCTAATTGATGATTAGAAAACCCTTGTGTGATTGTGTTTCACTTCGTTTGTTTTTTTTTTATCTTAGTGTCCTCCATGGCTTCTGAATGCAAACAATCCCCAACAAGACGTAATTATTCTATCGCGACTAAAGTATCCAAAATATCTGTGTCTTTGCATCGATGTATTAGTTATCAAGATCATGCAAAATGAAAATTCTCTCCTGTACTTGTAGATGATGTCCCACAGCTTGAGTCCATCATCTCTGTAGTAGTAGTTTGGCACATCCTCCACACCGCGCTCTGCAATGTCATCTGGTATACAGAGGGAGGTGTAGGTCATCTCAGACAGAGATCTTTTCAGGATCGTCATCATAGCCTCTCCACCAGAAGATGCAAACTAGAGTCAAATCGCAGTGAGACAAATGTTCTACAAATCTTACAAAATACATTGTTAGGTAATGCTCTCTTGACTGTGTTGGTCTTGTCGTACCTGAATGAAAACTCCAGTCTCAGATATTAGAAGACGCCGAGCTAAGAAGTTGATCTGCAGAGTGTAGCGAGTGTGAGGGATGAGAAGCTGTAGAAAAAGGGATCTCTGTTAGTAAAACAGTACATTGGAACTGTAGTTTGTGCACTCTGTTTTATCTGAAATTGATTTGAAGTTTTATATTCATATTTGCTGTTTGTGTTGTTTTTTTATCCTGTTTTATCCATGTATTATGAACAAATAAAATGACTTTTTAGTAATAAACTAGGGAATCTCGATGCTTCTACACCATTCAGTAGTGTGAATAAACGCACACCAAAGTTCAATGGTACATTTGCTGCAGTTACCTTGTACAGAGGATGAATCATGGGCACATTGCGCAGCAGCGACACTGCAAAAACTTCTGCCAGTAAGTGGGTGCGCAGCAGGTGAACGTTGAGCTGATGCTCGTTGAAATCCGCACTTCTCACAAAAATCTTTGCCGTCAACCAGTCGTACTCAGAGTCAGTAGGATAGAAGATCGGGTTGTCATCTGCTGGATTCTGCTTCAGCTGCAGATGAAGGACAAAAGATTCAAATCTTTTTGGGGTGGGGGGCTCAGCCTCACTGGGCTCAGCCTCAGGCAGAAAGTAATGAACTTGCTTCCCCCACAGAAAAAATTCAAAGCTGCCATCTAGATACACTACTGGCCATGTAGCTGCTGCTAGTGTCTGCTAAAAGGTACAGTCAGCAAGGTGGATTTCTACAGTCACTGGGAACCTACATCTTACATATTGGATAAAAACTGCCTTGATCAATACTTTAACATAAAACTTTAGCATTAGTAGCATTTGAGTGTGTTTTTCACCTGAATGGCAATTGGCATCAGCTTATCATCAGGAGTTTTCTGGAGCAGAACGAGGGGAGCCATCAAGTACTGCTTCTTCCCATTGATGGTGTTTGCTTGCAGTCCTTCCAAACGCTTGTAGTCACACAGATATATGTTGCCTTTCTGTTGGGAATATCAGTTAGAGTGAGCAGCAACACATGCATCTCTTACTATGATCAGAGATGATACAATAGGTACAAAGGACAAAGGATTTTAGGAGTAGGAGAAAATCACCTGCATTTCGTCAGTCAGTTTACAGTGACCATGGAGGAAGATCTTGTCAGCAGTAATGGGAAAGTTTCCAGGCAGGACTTTACAGCGTTGGATCAATATGGGGTTGACACCATTTAGATACTGGTAACCAAAGAAAGCATCCTCCTTCCAGTGTTTTTGGGCATACTCTGGAAAAAGAGCAAGATTTAATGTTGTGGTGTTTAAAACTTTGGGCTCTGTCACTATTATTACTGGAACTTTTGACTGCACAATATAATTTGGAGGAAAATAAACTGGCTACACAGAATTCAGTGTCTTAGACATATGTTGCTCCCAGCCAAAGTCTTGATTACATGAAACCTACTACCGTTAGTATTCTATATAATGCAACACCTGGATCTGTTTGGATACATCTGCATTTTCTTCACATTTTATAAAAGCGTAGCACAATTTTCATAATAAAAAATAGTGTCTTCTTTGAAGCAAATTTTCCAAAAGCCGATATTTCATATTTTACAAGGTGAACATCTATACACCGCTTAATCCTTAGTAGGGTTATGGGGGCTGGAGTCTATCCCAGCTGACTTAGGGTGAAGGCAGGGGACACCCTGGACGGGTCACCAGTCTATCTCAGGGTTACACATAGAGACAAACAATCAGACTCACATTCACACCTATGGACAGTTTAGAGTTACCAATTAACCTCAGCATGTCTTTGGACTGTGGGAGGAAGCTGGAGAACCTGGAGAAAACCCGTACAGGCACAGGGAGAACATGCAAACTCCAGGCAGAGCAGGGGATCTTCTAGATGCAAGGCAATGGTGCTAACCACTGATCTACTGTGCAGCCCATGGACAGTTCAGTATACAGTAAAATCTAACAGCTTTTTGGGGACTAAAAACAGCCATTATTTTTGAGGAGGTAGTTGAATACATGCTACTATATACATTGTATAAAGTAATCCAATAACCTACCATGATATTACAGTACCTGATACGGGAGTCCATTTGTTGTAAAACACCTGACTGATGTCATCAATATTAGTCCATGGCTCCTCAGAAGCTGTCAGTCCTTTCAGCCCCAGCTCTGCCAGTCTAGAAAGAAAAAACACAGCAAGAGCATCATGATGCTGTAGATAATTTCAATAAGTATCCAAATAGATAAATATGCAGACAGATGAGGCCTTCACCCTGTGGATGCTGTGAAGGCAAACTCTGTTTTCTTGGTGAAGGAAAAGCGGACCTCACGAGGCAGTGAAGAAGGGTCTTCTGCCTTAATGCAGTGGGGTATTCCCTCCACATACACATCCCAGCTAGGAAAAATAAAGAAGAGCAGAGTGGTGAGAATGGATTTGAATGTATCTGCAGTTTTAACTTAGACTAGAACATTATACGCTTGCATTTTCACAATATAGTTTGTGGTTTGATAGATTTTAATAAATCCTGGCAGATGGAACAATGTTAAATTGTGGTTCATTTATCATGATGCATCATGAATCCATATTCAACTGATGGTAGAGGAGGTCTGTTAGGTTTGAGTTGCGTATTTACTAAAATGTGTGCAAACTCTGAGCTCTCACCGATACTCTTCCTCACGCTGCTTCAGCTCCTGCTGTCGACTGTACCTGCCAAGATGATGGGTGTCGTCAAAGACTCTCAGAGCTTTAAAGGAAAAACAAAAGAACCAGGTTTAGAACTGTTGACTAATACTGTATGATGGGATGAAGTTGCTTGAGACTCCTCAGTCTAGTTTGCAGAGCCTGTTTTTGTTTCATATCTTTTGTGGTCGGTACACAGAATATTACAAGTCTCCACAAACCTGTTCCCTCCCTGAATCGGTGCACTTCGTTGTCAATGATCCAGCGGTAGATGGGAAAGTTGTAGATTTCTCCTTCAGGGGATTTCACTTCTACCTTGGCAGGGAACCACTTGTCCTCTGTCACCTCCAGGAGATTCTGTTTGTCTAGTTCAATCAGCACCAGCTTTCCAAGGGAGGTGGGGCAGGACACATAAAAGTACGAGCTCTAGAACAATGACAGAATACAGTGTGTTTGTAATCAGTTGTAACAAATAAAAATGCTGCAATACGATGGCCTTGAATAAATGATGAGCTTTTGGGAACACTTGATGCACATTTCCGGTTGCTACACATGAGTCTGAGTTAATCCTCACGTTCTCTAAATCAGTGTTTATTGTGCCTACGATCTGTGCAAAGCTGAGGAAGCATGTGATAGATTTAAACATAGAGATGCATATTCTGAACTTACTAGTCCCTTCACGAAGGTTAAAGCTCCTTTCCAGGGCTTGAGCCATTTGTGGTCGCTCTCTCCATCTGTGCCCACCAGCTTAATGTTGATCTTATTTATAGTGCTGCCACTGGCAAGAAAGCCAGTGTGTACAGTCACTATATATTCCACCATTTTCAATCTTCAAAGTCTGGAATGCTAGTGAGGAGAGAATATTACAATAACCATTCTGTGATCATCAGATGAACGAAAACAATGCAAAAATGTACTGATATCTGACAGCACAGCAAAAATAACAATAGCAAAAGATATCCTCACAAATAATATCGACTGATTCATTGCAGTCCAATCATTGCTTATTGAACTCAAACATCTGTCCTACCTCTGCCAATAAGGGGAAGTTCCTTTGAAGAAGTGACCGGTTGTTAAAACTTATCACCACTGATTTCTCTTTTTATACACACAGTTTGGTGGGAGTGTCCAGGCAGCAGCTATAGTCAGCTCTGTGATGGAACATTGGACATGTATGATCAACTACTGCACCTGAAAAAACTCCGAAAAAACAGGAAGAGACGCTGCTGTTGTGGAAAAAATAAGTTCAGCCTTGATCGATCGATGTATGAATAAAACCCTGATGAGTCCAGAAGTGTCTTTGTCTTTTTATTGAAGCATCATGGAAACAGGTGGCATGCAGCGAGAGAGGAACTCCAAGTGCGCCTCTCAAAAGGAAATAACCCATTATATACTTTCAGTTGCACATACACACACATAGAAAATTGGTTATCTGTCTAACCACATCAAAGGGTTAAACAACAAGTGTGAGCGCTTAGTGATAAGAAAGGCGAGGTTCAATGAGGCGTGACATCCTTAGTTGCGCTTCTAGCGCCTCACCCTTACCATATGGTATGTCTGATAGAAAGGTCAGCAGACACAGCATTTTGGCTGGGTTATGCAACGTTTAACAATATCAAAGGTTACACTGCACATGTGTTACATTACAAAGGCACAGGAATCTTTTTCTTCATTCATCAATATCAAACAATATATATATTTTCAGATAGCAAAGCAGTTCTTAAATGATAAGGCTTCAAATAATAAAATTTCCATTACACTGCAAAACACTCTGAAAGCAACACCAGTTCATCCAGTACAGCTGCATTTCTGCTGTTAAATGTGAGACCATTGAAATGAACAAAAAAAAATTATCACAAATAACACTTTCACCTACATAATTGGAGCTTCAATTATAAAATGCATGAGAGAAACAAAAATAGAAAGCACTGCAAATACAGTACATATAGAAGAAAGTAGAGATAAGTTTTTTTTTTATGTGAAGTTTACTTTTAGCTTTAATTAGTTTTAGTCTTCTATTTTTTATTATGCCCTGCTTATTTTATATATTTTCTCTTGTTTTATTTGAATTTTAATTGCCTGGTCCTTTGGTGTGATGTCATCTTTAATTCTTTAATTGCTCCGCCGCGGAGGTATGTGTCGATGTGTGCGTTTGTCTGTTATTCTGTCCGTGCGCAACATTACTCAAAAATGGACTAATGGATTTGGATGAAATTTTCAGGGAAGGTCAGAAACGACACAAGGACCAAGTTATTAGATATTGCCAGTGATGCGGCTTATAGTCTGGGTCCACGGATTTGTTAAAGATTTCTGTATCCTTGTGAGATAGTGGCACAGCGTCACTGTAACTATGACAAGTGAACACTACGTCAGCTGCCTGCTGACGTCACATGATTATGATCCTACTACAAATCCACCGCTGTGGTCTTATCAGGACTTATCCATTGGAAATAATACGACTGAGCAGCCTTGGCGGAGTACTGCGCTCTCTGAGTGCTATTCTTGTTATTATTAGAATACTGTGACTTTTCAACATTGTAAATGCAAAACAGGACTTATGAAATCACCAAATGCACAAATCACTGATATTTTTATTGTCTCTCACGCAAACATTTTTTACATTTGTGCTTTGATTTTAAAGCTTCCACAGAACATAGCAGTTCTTTTAGTAAAAAAAAAAGATTTGACATAAAAAATAATCAAATAAGTTTGCATGATAATGAAGTCAGAGCATTAACAGGAGGATTTTTTCAGTTTGATTAGAATATTTTTCTTAAAAGTCTAAATACAGTGATGACTTTTGTTCTTTAAGTCTTTTCCTTCACTTCAATAAACAGTATATTCACTTGTGCCTTATGCTCCAGTGAAGCTGAGGAACAGGTTTAGATCTGACGCGAGGGGATGGTCAGGAGTCCAGTGGGCTTCAGCTTGTTGATTCCTCCATCCAGAATACAAACCCGTGGAAAATTCACCTTGACTAGATGTGCAGCAAACTGGGAGGGAGGAAAAAACAAAACAAAAGAAAGGCAGTCAATTTCCTGTTGTCATGAAGTAAATCATTCATGAACTGACAAGACTCAACAGCTCTGAGAAATATTGTAAAAATCAGGAACATCCTGTCTCAGAGTGATGCAGAAAAACTAATCCATGCATTTGTTACTTCCAGGCTTGACTATTACAGTTCATTACTATCAGGTTGTCCCAATAGCTCTCTGAAAGATCTTCAGCTGATCCAAAATGCTGCAGCCAGAGTACTGATGGGAGTTAACAAGAGAGATCATATTTCTCCTATGCTGGTTTCTCTTCATTGGCTTCCTGTTAAATCTAGAATAGAATTCAAAATCCTTCTTCTGACATATAAAGCTCTTAACAACCAATCTCCATCATATCTTAAAGACCTGATAGTACCATATTATCCTAGCAGAACTCTTCGCTCTCAGACTGCAGGCTTACTTGTTGTTCCTAGAATCTCTAAAAGTAGAATGGGAGGCAGAGCCTTCAGTTATCAGGCGCCTCTCCTGTGGAACCAGCTCCCAGTTTGGGTTCGGGAGGCAGACACCCTCTCTATTTTTAAGACCAGGCTTAAAACCTTCCTTTTCGACAAAGCTTATAGTTAGGGCTGACTGGGGGACCCTGACGGGGTATGCTTGTGTTTTCATTTGCACAACTGACTTCCCCTTTGTCCTTTAGTTTGCCCCTAGTTATGCTGCTATAGGCCTAGGCTGCTGGGGAACCTCTCTGGATGCACTGAGCCCTTCTCTAACTACCTATGTATTTACTACATATACCATTATTGCATTACACTCACTCTGTTTCTCCCTGCGTCCTTTCTCCAAGTGTCCCTGGTCCCAGAGCTGGATGCTTCAGATCTGTGGTTGTTCTCCCACCAACTGGCCTAGTTTCCATCGTGTCCACTGTGGGATGCTGCTGCTGACCTTCCTCCAGCCCACTGCTTCCAGCTGCCCATTTCCACCAATCTACTCTGCATCACCCTCACTATACTTGATATGCTCATCTACATACTGTTTGAATTTTACTACCAGCTATATATGTAGTATATTTAATGCCAGAGCCGTACATCATAACAGTAAACTATGAATCAATTTCAATGCTAGCTTGTACTTTGTATGTATCATCTAGCGTATCATACATGTATCCAACTGTGTGTTATATGTTCCTTGTTCCCCACCCACCTCTTCTCCCATCCCTCCCCCTTTACCGCTACCCCTTTACCTCTATCCCTCTACCTCTATCTCTACCTCTCCACCTCTTCTGTCCCTCTCAACCTACCCGGCCAGCAGCAGATGGGTCCCCCCACATAAACAGCCGAGTTCTGCTCAAGGGTTTTTTCCCTGTTAAAAGGGTGTTTTCCTTGCCACTGTCGCCTTGGGGCTTGCTCTGGGGGTTCAGGCATATGGGTTCTGTAAAGCTTCTTGAGACAATTTGACTGTAATTGGCGCTATATAAATAAAACTGAATTGAATTGAACAGTGTTGTGACGTCACTGAGTTAATCAGAACTACTATTACAGCACATGAGAAATCACGACTTTACACAATGAAAGTTCCAGCAAGCAGGAAGCACCTTAGGCAATGCCGTGAAGGGACAGTTATTTCAGCATCAGAGTTGACACAGACAATAAAGGAAGTGTGAGGAAGTAAAGTCAAAATTAACGGGACAACTAATCATTTCACACAAAAGAAAGAAACAAAAACTGTCTGGACTGAACTTGAAGGGTCTCTGATAGAATAACTATGTTGATGTGCTGTCTGACATTTTTTGTATCTAATATTTAGTCTAATAAAGACATTAACTAGAGATGTAAATGCAAAATTGGCATCTGGAATTCTTGAGGAAGCAGTTATTGCCAGAATATACCGTTAGGCTGAAGTGATGTTGCTCTCACTGTAATCTCTCTTTGACCTGTGTTGTGCAATATAAGTCCTTTAGATGGTGACACAAAATGTAGAAATTTGACTACAAAACCTACGAAACCAGAAAAAAGATTATTTCACACCCAACAGTCATTAAGAAAACTGACATTGACTGTTGACAGAACTTCACTTGTGCCACGCAATGTTTGACTGAGAAATAGGATATCATCTGAGGTTCAGATTGAATGAATAATGTATAAAGCAAAATTAAACTTCCCAACAAATAAGAATTCACTGATTTTGCCACTTTTTCTGAACTTGTGTCTGGTAATTTATCGTTATTCACTATGAACAGAGCTGTCTGAGAATTCAACACGCTGAACTATGTGATGATACAACACACTATCGTTCAAAAGTTTGGGGTCACCCAATTTCATGTTTTCCATGAAAACTCACACTTTTATTCATGTGCTAACATAATTGCACAAACGTTTTCTAATCATCAACTAGCCTTTCAACACATTTAGCTAACACAATGTAGCATTAGAACACAGGAGTGATGGTTGCTGGAAATGTTCCTCTGTACCTCTATGTAGATATTCCATTAAAAACCTTTTCCAGCTAGAATAGTCATTTACCACATCAACAATGTCTAGACTGTATTTCTGATTAATTAAATGTTGTCTTCATTGAAAAAAAAAGTTTTTCTTTCAAAAAATTCGGACATTTCTTAGTGACCCCAAACTTTTGAACAGTAGTGTACATTTTCTAAAGAAGAAACCACTGCTGCATGACTGACCCTGTGACATAACGTCATATATGACACACTGTGTAGATCATGCAAGAAAACATACATAGGAGAAGCAGGGGGAGCATTCAGTACAAGAAAAAAGGAATACCAGACAGAGTGTGAAAAAGAGACAGCAGGACGACTCACAAGAGCACTAAAAGAAAAAGCAGATCAAGAAAACAAAAAATCAGCCGTCACCGACCACTGCAAGAGAAACAACCAATTATGGACTGGGGTAAGGGCAAAATTATAACATTGGAGACCAACAAGCACAAGAGGTTGATTAAAGAGGACATTGAGATCACAAAATGGACAATGATTCCATGAACCGTGTCAAGGTGGCATACACCCTGTAACACCTGGGACACCATCGGGTGTGGCCGGCCTGACATCCTGACAGGTCTGTCACATGCCCTGAAATGACTTTAGGCCTAAAATGTGAAAACACTGAGGGCACCAACAGTTGTGTCCAAGTCCCTTGAAAAGTCTAACAGACAAAAATACTGTAATGTATCGTGAATATGAAAGTTAACCAACAGTTTGGTACTTTGTTCATTGGCATGCAAATTAAATAGAGGAGAAATGCCAACAGCGTTATCTGTGAATTTCGCCACACAGTGTGGAAGCCATTTACAAAACAGGGAGGGATTAGAGGGGCCAGCTGCACGACGAGTAGGTTAAATGCCAAAGCTCTGCCATTGACTTCAAAAGTCCCTCAATTATATATTGACTCAGCTAACTTCATTGGTCAACTGAGCAATCTTCAGGTCACTCAGCAGTGAAAAACTCACAGCCAGAGACCAGAGATATTTATTAGTCCAGAAAAGGAGTTACAGATTTGTCTTCTTCACAAAGATTTTATTTAACAATTTAGTGCAATTGAGTTGCTGCCCTGAAACCCAAACATAAGTACAGTGACTGTTCTAAAAGCCTGCAAGACTGTGTGTGGCTATTTTACATGTTCCAAGCCCATATGATGGATATTTGGCTCTCTAAATAAGTAAGTTATAAAAGTACATGCAAAGCTGGAACCTGCACTCCGTTGGTTATATTTGTACTCTTGAACATTTCAAACACATTTGTAAATTTTACTCTACCACATTTAGAGAGACAAATATGTTATATGAGAGAGTATATTGGGACACTTCTCATCAAATTTTCACAAGTCCCAATCAGAAGCTCCCTCATCCACATCCCATCCACCATATTTGTAGTTTTATTTTAAAAAAGGAAATGACTCGCCCTCCAGAGACCCTGATGGATTCTTTTCTCCTGCTCAAAACAACACAATAATCCCTAACTTCAATCTTATATGATTCAATTGTTAGGATCAACCTGACTTTCCTGAGGGTTGTCTGAGACCAGGACCTCGGGATCACAATCTTTGATGAACAATGGGATCGTATACTCAGTCTTGTTCATATTTCCTCTATATGCGCCAGGCACAAACTCGAACAGTGCAAGATCTTACAGAGGAGCCACTTCCCCAATGTGAGATTAGCCAAGATTTATCCAGACAGAGCTGGTTCCTGCAACAGACGTAAACTCTCACCGGCTGACCACATGCACATTTTGGTCATGCCCCAAACTTACTGAATTTTGGTGTGGCAATTTTGATACATTAGGAAAGGTCCTCTGTCGTACAGTGAACCCTGACCCCTCCCTCTCTCTTGTTGGGTTGTTCCCAGCACTCGGTTGGTCCAAATCTTCACAACATGTTTTTGCTTTTACCACCTTGCTTGCCAGGATTCTCATTCTCCTCAAATGGACTCATTCACCTCCACCTACACATAACAGTTGGATTCAAGAAATTTTACAATGTGTGAGACTTGAGAAAATCGGATTCTCCCTTAAAGGTTCCCTACAGGTCTTTCACAAAATCTGGCAGCCTTTTTCACTTCATATACACACCTTACATATTGAGGCACATACATATTCAAAGAAGACATTATTTTCAACTGTAGCAGGGTTTAATACGCTGGAGGGATGACCATGGTTGTGTATCTGTAATGTCTTGGTATATCTCTGTACCCATCTCATAAATGAAAAAAAATCAATAAAAACGTGAAAAAAAAATCCAGCCATTCTCAAAAAAAGATAGAAATATATAGGCCAGCCTACATAGCATTTCAAAGGCCATGTTCTACAATACAGGACTGACGCATATCCAACATGACTTCCCTCTTCACTTGGACTATTTGCTTTCATGGAGCCCCAGAATAATGTAGCAGTTAAGAAATAGATCGCAATAAACATCAATCGCCCAATAATATGTGGAATAATAATAGAAAAATGTGTTATTTCCTCACTGTGTTCATTCCTGACCATATAGTCACAGAACGTAGCTTTCTGCTGTTAATTATTTCACAACAATCGTCAACTTTAACCCTGATAAACAGGTTGTGCAGTGTGTTTTATCATGCAAATTCGGACTCCTGAGATGTAAGATGTTTATTGTCCCAGTTAGCGAAACTGAAACTGCTGTTGGTGACGGGCGTGACAGAAAATCTTCACCAGTGCCAGATGGCGAAGATTTTGGTACGTAGTACAGTTTGCAGTTCTCTGGTACTCAGTGAGTAACCATACGACTGAGCTAATTTTCTGACTTATCTTTTCAACCCCACACCTTTTTTCTATCGTTACCATTGATTGCCAAGTTCCCACTAATCCTGAACCTAACTGTATTCAAATTTCCTGCATCAAGCCTCAGAAATCTGATTGTTGTTGCATTAATTTGATGCCATGTTTGGTTTCTTCCGACTGTTTTCAGCTACTATTATACTGTGACTTACATCTCTGACTTCATAAAAAATACATTATAATCCCAATTTCATCTCTTTACAGAGGGTAACAATACAGTGACAAACAGCACATTGGCAAATCCGCTGTGACTTTTCATCTGAAGAGAAGGCACAGCTGCTATAAACAAAACCGGCACCATTCTATGAAAATCATTATGCTTGTCTTTGTAGTGTAGTGTGAAAGGATGTTATTTTTCCACAGCTTTCCATAATCAAAGCTATTAGTCATGTCTGGTTAAATATTTTCTGATGTGGTTGGTCGAATATAGCCGCGATTCCACAAGCATCTACTCGGCGCGGTACGGTTCGCCACTATTGTATCTGGCTCGGCTCGTCTCGGTTTAGTTGTTTTTCCATATAGCCTCATCGTGGGTGGAGTCGTCATAGCGCAGCGTGCCAAAAGTCCCTTAACGTCATTTACGTGCGACACAAACACAACATAATGGAGGCGATGGTAAACCTGCTGCTCGGTCTGTGGTTTTCTGTCAGATTCAAAGTAATAGAAGAGTCGGAGAAAGCTGAGAGCGGCGAGTCGGAACACTCAGGAGACACACAGGAGAGTTTGGGAGGCGAGCAGCAGTATCAAGCCAAAGACAAGACGATACGAGCTAAATGACATATGAGGGTAAGCTAATGCTAGTTCGCTAGCTATCGTGTATCAGTCCCGTGAACGACCCTGTAATGGCTGCAGTTTGTCGCTATTAGATATTAAAATATGTATGCTGTGTATGTGTTTCAGGTGGCTCTCTGATGAGACTTCATGGGATTTACCTGAAGCAGCAGCACATGAGCCTGCAGTGGCACAAGGTGTAGAGGAGGAGGACAGAGATGTACAGGATGCACTGATGCACTACGTGTCATGCAAAAGTTAAGTTATTCTTCTTGTTATACTTCTGTTTTTCAGTCCCCGGACCGCTATTGTTTTCTTTAATGCAATTCTGACAATAAACTTTTGTACCTTTTGCAGATGTGTCTGTGCTATTGTTTTATTTGTGAAGGTTAGTAAGATTACATAACAAATTAAACACCAAAACATTAAAACAGCTGTTTTAAGAAGATTCCAGTTTGATAAATCAGTGTTGCTTTGGTGTAATTCAGTCAACGGAATTATGAACCATAAAGTAGTTTGTGTTAAAACATGTTAAATCCCATTAAACATAAATGCATTATTAGGGAATACAGAATTGTTTGGTTCAGACTGTTGACTCGTTTCCTACCAGTGTCTTAACAGACAAAATGAAAAGTTATGATGCAATCACATAAGTCACAAAATAGTTTATTAGTCAGCAGCAAAATCAAAACTATTTACAATGTGCAAAGTACAAACTGGTGGGCCTGTCCTACAGTGGAGGGCTAAAAGTAAAACTATATACAACTAAGCCCTTGTCCACACGTAGCCGGGTATCTCACAAAACGAAGATATTTTTCTACGATTCGGCCTATCATCCACACAAAAACGCAGATTTACGTCATCAAAAACGATTCTTTTTAAAAACTCTGACCAAAGTGAAGATTTGCGAATTCTCCATTTTATGCGTCTGCATGTGGACATCAGTAACCGGGGTTTTGCGTTTCGAAACGTCACCGCCTGCGACAAAATGTGTTCTTACGTCACATATGCGACCTGTGTTTACATTCGGTAACAGTATGGATGCTCTCACAAGGTTTTGGGCGCTGTTTCTTGTACAGGCGCTTTTTACTTGCTTGTTTTTACAAGCCCAGATACTGCTCCACATTCAACAACACAGGCAAAGGACGACGTTAAGGACGGTTATTCTCCACCACCTTGCTAGGATTTGGGGAACTACTGCCACCTAAAGGTCCAGCATGCTTATGAATGTGCTGAAAAACGCACTTATGCAGTTAGGTGTGGATGAAGTTTTTTTCTAAAAACGAGGTGGTGTGTACGTAAGTTTTTTTCTAGACAGAGGGGGGCAGGATATTCGGTTTTACAAAAACCCTGCTATGTGTGGACAAGGCCTCAATCTCAAGTCTCTGGGAGGTGGACTCGCTGGCTGCCCACTGCCTGCACCAGCTGCCCCAGCACACCCAGGAATGACTGGTTGAAGGCAGCATTCTGGGCCATCTCCTCCCACTGCAAGGGCGCTTCATTCTCTCTTGCCTCGCTAAGGAGCAACCAGATGTTCTCATCATGCTGGGTGCCGGTTCCGATCCTTCTCAGCCTGCATCTCTACAAGTACGCTTGGAAGGTCCAATTTTCTGTTGCACCTTTTCCTCTTGCCTAGACCAAAGACAGAAAAGTGATCAGAATCAGCTTTAGTAAGTACACAACATGCAAGGAATTTGGTTTCAGCTGTTGGTGTCACACTAGGAATATGGAAGAGAATAATAAAAAATAAAGAAACTATAGAAAGAGGAACAGGAAGAAAAATGAAATAGCAAAATTAAATAAAACAATATATACAGAAATTTACAGCTAGACTGGAATAAACACATTAGCAAAATGATAATTGCTATAAACACAGTAGTGCAAAAGCAGAGAATGCTGTTCATGGTGAAAAAAAATACTGTACATGTCCACAGGAATACTGACTATTGTACATGTGTGTAGGAATGGCTCAGCTGTTTATTACAGTGATGGCAGTGGGGAAGAAACTGTTTTTGTGTCTGGTGATTTTTGTGTAAGGAGCTCTATAGCGCCTGCCAGAGGGGAGGGGGGAAACAGTTTATGTCCAGGGTGAGTGGGGTCTCTGATGATGTTTTCTGCAGTCCGTACTACAGGCTGTAGTCTGTTTCTGTCCTGCTGTGTGGCTGATCCAGAGGTGCACAGGACAGATTGGATGACTGCAGTGTAGAACTGGATCAACAGCTCCTGTGGTAGGCCATGTCTCCTCAGCTGTCATAGGAAATACATCCTCTGCTGAGCCTTTTTCAGGATGGAGTGGATGTTTGTCTCCCACTGCAGGTCCTGAGAGATTTTAGTCCCCAGGAGCTTGAAGGACTCCACAGCTATGATGTGATGTGTTAAGCCACCCGTCCATTGATTTTCAATCATGATCATGTCTTTGATTGTTTTACTTTAATAAATTTTTGGCACTCTTTACTTTAACTGAAGCACAAATAGTATCTCCTCCACCACAACTAAAAACAACGTGGTGTGAACTTCATTTCATCTTGTGCACATTTTGGAGTTGCTAAGAACAGCTGTGTTTTCTTATTTCTATGTATATTTTCATTCAGTTTCACAGTTACCTAGTGACTATAAGAAGAATGGTTGCAATACTACATTGCACGAGAAAGTAAATTAGAGCTTGTTAAGTCAATAGGAAAAAAATGGAGCTGCATGTGTTCTGTTTATGTGTCACTGTAGCTACATGTAGCTTTCATCAGGCGTTCCTGAGCTAGCTGCTGCACAGTTTGCATTTACACCTGCCTGAATTCTTGGTCGTTGGTCTCGCTGTTGTGATCATGCTTGCAGGCATTTACACCTGTAGTAATAATAATAATGCGAAAATCAACCATGGTCTCTGTTTACCGTGTCTTACCGGTAATAAGACGTTGCTGTTACGTTGATGTTGACAGGGTCCGAGCTGGTCCTGGTGTCGAAGCTGGTGCTGGAGAGGAGCCGCTGCTGGTGGTGGAGAGGAGGGAGGGGAGCTGGGGGCTCCGCGACGGAGGTGGCGTAGGCTACGCATGTGGAAAGGGATTCTTGAACAGAAATAAACATTCACCCTAAGTACACGAAAAACACGACATTGTAACTTGTGAAAAAAATAAACCTGTACGACCACTAGCTTAGTTCGTCATGCTGACTGATGTATTAGCTTCTGAGAGCTAAACGTTAGAAACAGCAGCACGAAATACAAGCAGAGCACGGAGTTAGCGCTGATGGCTAACTAGCTAGCGCTGATGGCTAACTAGCTAGCTTATTGTCTGCTACAGGAGACAACAACGTTACTTTCTAAATATACTTGTTTGCTTAAAAGAAGCTTGCCACCAATGAGATAAATGGTGTAAAAGTTTCTTGAAGTCACAAAACACTCACCGTCCTCGAACGTCTCCAATAATGCAGCAGCTGAGTCTCCCTCCTGTTGCTCGTCGGTGCGGTGCCAGTAAATAGCTTCCATTAAACCTCTTCCAACACCTCCTGGTTGACCCACGCCGGCCGCTGTGGTCCTTGGTGAACCAATAGTCATTTTTGAGCTTTTTCAGCTTCTCTCTACACTGCTTCATTGTCCTCTTTACATACAGTCTACTGTATATGTGAGCGGCCATCCGCTCAGAGACCTCCTGATAAACTTTCTTTGTCCAGCTCCCTCTGTATTCTTTGGTCCACCACCAAAGACAGAAAAGTCTCGACCTCTTCATTCACCCACGGTACAGGTCTGGCTGTCATATTCAAATTATGAAGACAGAGAGGTCCGTGAAGAGCAATGCACACCGTCGCTGTTTAGTTTTTTTTTAAATGCCGGTTTTGTTTTCGTGCTGGAGTCGCTCTCGTGTGTCGTCACTCCCTGTCCAATCAGTGGGCTGCACTCCTGTCCAATCAGTGGCCTGCACTATGTAGACGTCACATCTCGGCTCACTTCATCTCGGTTGGAACCTCAGCCGAGGAGATACGGAAAATCGTGCCTGATACCATGCACTAATCCATATGGAAACGCTCGCAAACAAAGACGAGCCGAGCAGCACCGCGCCGAGTAGGTGCTTGTGGAATCGCGGCTTATGTGTCCTCATACACAGATTTGGAACTCTCATTTACTGGACTGTATGAGTGAAAGGTTCAAAATATTCAAAACAACTGTGGTTGTGAAATTTCCCAGGAAATCTTTTCCCCGCATCGTCCTCTTGCAGACTATAGTGAGCCGTAAACAGGATCTGGTTTTCAAAAAGTCACTAACCTTCCAAAGGGCCCAACCAGGCCTCCAGCATAAATAGTAGCAGAAACTTCATCAAGTGCTGGGCAGCCAAGATTATTGATATATAAAAATGATTCTGATTGGCAGAAATAGCCTGAGTGGGAATCACACTGGGGCTGCAGAGTGGCGTAGTGGTTAGCACTTTCGCCTTGCAGCGAGAAGATCCCTGGTTCGCGTCCCGGCTTTCCCGGGATCTTTCTGCATGGAGTTTGCATGTTCTCCCTGTGCATGCGTGGGTTTTCTCCGGGTACTCCGGCTTCCTCCCACAGTCCAAAAATATGCTGAGGTTAATTGATTACTCTAAATTGCCCGTAGGTGTGAATGTGTGAGTGCTTGTTTGTCTATATATGTAGCCCTGCGACAGACTGGCGACCTGTCTAGGGTGTCCCCTGCCTTCGCCTGAGTCAGCTGGGATAGGCTCCAGCACCCCCCGCGACCCTAGTGAGGATTAAGCGGTGTATAGATAATGGATGGATGGATGGATGGATGGAATCACACTGGAGGCAGGAGTTAGAGATTGTTATTAATATCAAAACTTGTGTGCACGCATTGAGAAATTCAGTTACTTTTCTCTGTGATCTGACAAATCATTCATATTTGCCAGGTTCGGCTAAAATATGAGGCTACAGATAATACCAAATTAGGAGGCGTTTGGGAGCCGGCCCAAAAGAACCGACTCTCTGAAAAAAGCCGAACTTCTCATCACTAGCTGACAGGCAGCTAGCAGTTAGCCGCAAACAGGCTGATTTAGGACCCATCGGTCAGATCGCACCAACCAACATCCGGAGAGGACGCAGGCGCAGTAGCAGTTCTATAGATTAAATACTGTCAACGACTTTTTGGCGTCAACGGCAATTGCCTGCATATAATTTATAGGACAAGAAACTAACTCGTCAAAAAAGAAAAAAAAATCATTTCAAGAAATAATTTGTTGAAGACGTCGATTTTTTACTTATTTATTTAAGTTCCATAATTATTGGTTTGTTGTTCGAAAAACTTTGTCGCACAAAAACAACGTCATCGGTCACGTTCACTCAGCTGTTCCGTCGTATCTCAGAGGCAGGAAACGAATTCATTTCAAACATATTTTATTAACAATAATTTCAGGTCCATTCTGTGGATATGAGCCTGCAGCCTGTCCGTTAAGCGTGAGGAAACACATTTTTTGAGGTAACGAACACTACATCATTGGCTTCCTAACCGGACCGGTAGACGGTTGTTTTTGTATTTTAGCTGCAGCATCATTACACGCTCACACAGTGTCTCTTGTTTCCGAAATTATTGCAATATATGACATATATGTGTTGTAATTATCATGTCAGTGTAGACCTACTTGCTCTACTGATAGTCTTTGTATCAGTTATTGATTACAGTGAATGAATGGCACAAATGAGAACTTGGTTGTTAGCAGATCAAATGTTATCTGTTATTAACATGTTTTGATATATTATTATTATGCCCCATTGTCTGTACTTCAGGCCAGCTCCACAATGAGGCCCCTTAAAGATGCCCAGCTGGGGGCCTTCACCTTCTTTGCTTCCGCTCTCCCACATGATGTCTGTGGGAGCAACGGCCTCCCTCTGACCCCAAACTCCATCAAGATCCTGGGACGGTTCCAGATCCTCAAGACCATCACTCACCCCAGACTCTGCCAGTATGTGGACATTTCAAGAGGGAAACATGGTAGGATTTTCTGTTTGGCACCTTATCAGGCAGTCAGTATAGAAGTGTCTTCATTCCTTGATTTTTATTACATGTCTAAACTGGTGATAGCTTTTCTTTGTGCTGTTTTGTGCTGCTGGTCTGTTGTTTTGAATTCACAATCACTGTGATTTGTAGATTATATGAACCTTAGTACTTACAAAAGCCACACATAAAGTAACTATTTTAGTGAGTGAATTCCACATATTCTTTCCCTAAAGCATGTGAATATTCCAGCCAGCAAGTTTAGTTATATAGAACCTTATCACACACAGAGGTCTTTCAACGGGCTTTACAGACAAAGCTTAAAATGAAAACATGTAAAACATAAAATAGAAAATACAGCAGAAAACAAGATTGAATAAAGGGATCTGAGAGACATTCTAGGATTGTACTCAGCAAATTTATCTCTGATATATTTTGGGCTCAGATGATTCAGAGACTTACAGACAACTAGTAGGATAATTAAATTTTATATTTAAGTAGAAGCAAGTGCAGGGATCTAAGAATCCTAGTAATGTGTTCTCTCCTCTTGGTGTTTGTCAGGATTTCATCGACAGTGTTTTGTATGAGTTGCAACTGTCTGGAGGTTTTATTGGGGAGGAATACATTACAGTAGCCCCCTCTAGGAGTAATAAAAGCATGAATGAGTTTTTATAAATGATGCCCGGATACAAAGTTACTCAATTTGACTATCTTTTTAAGATGCCACAATGAGGATTTAGGTGCAGCTTTGATGTGGCTGCTAACATGTAGATCCTTATTAACGATTACTGTGAGATTCTTATTTTTTTTGTGCCCCAAACTCAAAGAAAACAGCCTTCCTTTTTCACTGCCAAACAGAATTATTTCAGTCTTGTCTCTATGTAGTTAAAGGAAGTTTTGTGGCATCCAGCTGTTTCCTCCCTCTAGACAAAGACAAAGCTACTGTATATGACCATAGTCGTTCGGTGAGAGGGCTAGATTGAGCCGGGTGTCGTATGCATAACTACAAGTCTTGAAAAATTACAGTGATTGTGTCAAAAACCTTCACAGAGGCACAGTTTATTTTTCAGGACTATTATTTGGACTGTGTAGGTGTTTAAAATTTTTATTTATTTATTTATTTATTTATTTATTTATTTATTTATTATTTCTTTTTAAATCTTGACAAAATACAATGCAGTGAAAAGTATTTGCCCCCTTCTCGGATTCTTGTTTTTTTTTTTTTATGTTTCTCCCACTTAGATGTTTAAGACCATCAAAAAATTTAAATATGAGACAAAGATAACCAAAGTAAACACGAAATGCAGTTTTGAAATGATGATTTAATCTTTTCAGGGAAAAAAAAATATTCAAAGCTACCTGGCCCCGTGTGAAAAAATAATTGTCCCCTAAACCTAATAACTGGTTGGGCCACCCTGAGCAGCAACAACTGAAATCAAGTGTTTTCTATAACTGGCAATGAGTCTTTCACATTTCTGTGGAGATATTGTGGCCCACCTTTGCATGGCACTGTAAATGCATCAAAGTAATAGAGGAAACACAGAAACCTTTCATTTATCTTAGATGACTGCCAGCTGTATATGCTTTCTCATAATACACTGCCTGTCCAAAAAAAAAAAAAATTGCATACTCAAATATTCCAGTGGGCCGTCTTTAGCTCTGAGAACGACACACATTCGCTGTGGCATCGTTTCAATAAGCTTCTGCAATGTCACATTTATTTTTGTCCAGAGTTGCATTTTCTACCAAGATCTTATATTGATGATGAGAGAGTTGGACCGCTACACAATGTTTTCTCCAGCACATCTCAAAGTCTTCTCCATGGGGCTGAGGTCTGAACTCTGTGGAGATCAATCCATGTGTAAAAATGATGTCTCATGCTCCCTGATCCACTCATTCACAATATGAGCCCCATGAATCCTGGCATCGTCATCTTGGAACATGTCCATGTCATCAGAGAAGAAAAACTCCATTGATGGAAAGACCTGGTCATTCAGTATATTCAGGTAGTCAGCTGACCTCATTCTTTGGGAACATAACGTTGCTGAACCTGACCAACCCCAGATCATAACCCTAAACCCCCACAGGCTGGTAGACACTAGACATGATGAGTGCATCACTTCATCCTCCTCTCTTCTTACCCTGATGCCCCATCACTTTGGAACAGGGTAAATTTTGACTCATCAGATCACATGATCAACCACATTTGTTCCTCTAAGATGATGGTTCTCCACTATCCTTCAGGTTTTAATAATGCGTTGGACGGTTCTTAATCTGATTTTAGTAGTTTCAGAAATCTCCTGAGTTGTTTTCTTTGCTTGATGCAGGCCAATAATTTGACCCTTCTGACACAGATTAACATCCTTTCCATGACCACAGGATATGTCTTCCAACATGGTTGTTTAAGAAATGAGAAGCTCCTCACTGCATCAGCTAGGGTTAAATAAGTTGTTGCAGCTGAAACATATTCATCACTGCAGTAATTATCCGATGGAAGGCTCTTACCTATTTGCTTAGTTAAATCCAAATGCCAACTTTTTTTTGGACAGGCAGTGTATATTGTTACTGATTTTGATAACTCACTTGCATATGTTTTTGTGTTTTTTTTTCTCATTCTTGTTACATAGAACGACTGATTGTTGTTGCGGAACACTATGAGAAAAGTCTGAGTGATTTCCAGAGACAAGGAAAGCCAGCCAGGTGAAATTACCATTAAAAGTTGTTATTAACTCTTGATATGTGACAAACATATTGTTGTTTTTTCTCCCAGTTAACTTTAAAACTTCTGTCGATATCTGTATACGATGGACAGAGTAAACTTCATACATTAACGTTGCATCTCCTGGCTCAGGATAAAACCATTGGACTTTCTAATATTAGTTTTGGAAATGTTGATAAATTCATCCACGTATCTTTTGTCTGATGCAGTCACCACATTACTTACAAAAACTGTGTTCGTCTTAGCTTGGAAAAAGTGCTGCAAATAGCCTACGAGGTTCTTGAAGGTCTGGAGTTCATGAATAAACACGGTTTGGTGCACAGAGCCCTCAGCGCACACAATGTGCTCATGGACTGCAAGGTAATTTTTCTGTCAAACTGAGCTGTTTTATGAATGTTTGAATTATCGTTTAATTAACAGAATAAAAAAATCGTTTGTATTCTTGTCACTCTAAGATGGATTTTGTTTTTGTAGGGGAATGTCAAACTGGCAAAGTTTGGCCTTTATCACATGACTGATCACGGAGCAGATGTGGATTTCCCCATTGGGTATGTCTTTTTCTACTCATTCATCACAGATGCCTGTAAAGGGTCACCGGTTCACTTGTATCCATTTGTTCTCAGTCAAATGATAATCAGACAATTGACCATGACATCGATGCATACTGGACCAACAGTTTGCACAGAAACCAGGATGTGGTGGCATCAAAATAGCTTCCTGGTTGAGGAACTGTAATAAATCACCGGACTTTTATTCTAATCCAAAGATTTTTGTGTTTTACCAAGAACCTCTGGTTAATATCCTTTTGCAGATTGAAAGGAGGAATGATGACACATACCCACGACTTTCAATAAAACATCTGGCAGGAGAATGAAATAAATGTAACTGTCAAACAGCGATGCAGATTGTTCTGAGGAGTAGCTGCTGGAACATCATTTAATAACAATAATGTGAACAATATTTTGACTTTACATAGCATAATTGTTGGGCTTGGTGGTTAGCACTTTTGCCTTGCACCTACAAGATCCCTGGTTTGTGTCCCCGCCTTCCTAGGATCTTTCTGCATGGAGTTTGCATGTTCTCCCTGTGCATGCGAGGGTTTTCTCCAGGTTCTCCGGCTTCCTCCCACAGTCCAAAAACATGCTGAGGTTAATTGGTGATTCTAAATTGTCCGTAGGTGTGAATGTGAGTGTGATTGTTTGTCTTTATATGTAGTCCTGTGATAGACTGGTGACCTGTCCAGGTGTCCCCTGCCTTCACCCTAAGTCAGCTGGGATAGACTCCAGCCCCCCATGACCCTAATGAGGATTAAGTGGTGTCTAGATAATGGATGGCTGGATAGTTGGACCATTTTGGGTAGAAATGAAAGTCAACCCCAAACCTGCAGCCAGTTTCTGAAAGTTTCAAGCAGTGCAACAGGAAGAAGTCCACGGCATTGAAGATGTATGTATCAGTGTATAGATAATGGATGGATGGATAGTGTAATTGTGTAGTTTGGAGAATATCCTGTATATAAAATGGAAAGGAAAGAATGAAAAAATATGAAGCCATGTCTTGTCCCTGAGCTGTTAAATTAGCGGGCCAATGCTGGATTTCAACAATAAATGTTATTTAGAGTCTGGCAAAGTCATATGATTATCTGCTCTGTCACTGTCACCTCAGCTACCCATCATACCTTGCACCAGAAGTGATCGCCCAGGGCTCCTTCCACCCCAGTGATCCTTCGCGTGATGAAGCTCCTCTGCCCTCGGGACCCAAGACTGACGTTTGGTCTCTCGGGGTTTTGCTCTTTGAATTGTGTGCAGTAAGAATCTTTCATATACCCGTTCATATACAAAAACAGCTTTCACACAATATTCTTCTTTTTTTAGAGTTTTGCTTGAATTCATGCTGCATGAATCATTCTCACTTAAAATCTAATGCGGTGATTCAATTACAGGGCAGAAGACTCCTGCAGAATATTGAGATAAGTGAGAGGTTGAAATTCATTTTAACCTTGGGTGAGTGAAAAGGACGTAATTATTCGAAGCAACATGCTCTTCAGCTCAGCCAGGCTTATGCTGTGATGTTGTTTGTCATTCTCAGGTTGCATGGATGACATTGTCACCGTTCTTGCTGAGGAGCACGGTTGCTTGGATACCATTAAGGTAAACCTAATATCAGTGGCTACACAATCTTAGTCATTAGTATTTTTGATTTCTAAGTCATTTTTATGTTTTACACAAAATAAGAATTTGCTGTAACTATGAATACTGTTCTCACAATATTATATTAACTTGGAGTATTTTGAAGTTTTTGATGCTGGCGCCAACTGAATATATTTCTGTACAAGATAAAACTAATTCCCCTACTTTTTGACCTAAATTTCTATTTGTCCACCCAGATCATATTAATCATAAATAACATTTTTTGATGGAATTTTAAGGGGAATTTTTAATTTATCAAACTGCTTAGAAGTATTATTAGGTAGTTGGTAAAATGATTTTATGAGTCATTCCAGAATTGGAGGACATTTGGGCTTCATTTTTTTTGAAAAATAAACCTTCTCTTTTACAATTTTCTGCTAAATATTCATCAATAATAGGTAATAAACTATCAAAGGCTTGATTGGCTCAGTTTACACATCAATGGTACCATTTTTATTCCATGTTTTATTTATTGTTTGCTAACCCTACTCTAATCACAGTAACAGGGTTGTTAGCTTTTTCTCAGGAGTAGAAGCTAGATATTTAGCTGTTACTGCTGACCAAGAGAACAAACTGACTGATGGAAAACAGTAACAATAATTTGTCTTATCCTGATAATATGCATAACAGGGTTGCATGAGGTAGAGTGAGACATTCAATCAAGGCTGACAATGTTATGAAAATATGAAAAATAGAAGAAAGGACATAATTGATATTTCAAAAAAAATTCTAACATAAATTTCTCCTAGTTTTTTTTTTAAGATTTGGTCTCAGGACAAGTGAATTCACACAACTGCATGTTTTAGTATTTTGTACATGGATTGTTTGAAATTTGATGGGTGGGATGTAAAAAGTTCTCCAATCTGAAATGAAAAGTGAAAATTGAGGAACAGTTTCACAGTGTTTTTTTTCCCTTCAGGTTTGTTGTTTTCTAAATACATTTGTTTGGTGCACATGAAATGTTTAAGTCATTTTTTCCATCAAAAAAATTAATGAACAAGTCTAAGAATCTGGACGAGCTTTAGATGCCAACTTTTGACACTGGATGCATTTTATTACTCATTTTATTGCTGACATATTTCTGTAATATTGATTTAATTGATAACAAATCCTTACTTTTAGATAATTATTGTTTGTTCTAGGGTTTGTATGTCAGCAATCACATAGCATAGAAACTTAATTTGATCCTGTAAGATAGAATTTTGTTTTTTAAATGTATTCAATTACACTTCCTAATATTTCTTGGCTGTATGGAATTATTGCATGCATAAAAAGGACTTGTCTGTGCCATAGCAAATAATAAATATTTACCTAATATTCACAGGAACTGCCTGAGAATGTTCTTGAGTTGTTAAGAAAATGTTTGATCTTTCTTCCATCTAAAAGGTAAATACAGTTTCTGTTGGATATCATATCCTGTTAAAGGGACATTTGCCATTTAATTTCTAAAATTTTTTGTTCATGGAGGTTATAAAATAGTCTGGCAGCATGTATGTTAGAGAAGCAAATGCAATTTATGCACTTTTATGGCTATATAAAAGTAAATGTTTAATATGATTTCTTCAAAGAGCTTAGGGGCACGCTTGCTTGTAGATATTTTGCCATTCGAATCATTGTGCATTTGCATTTTCTGCGTCCTCAGGGCAACCCCTGCAGAGCTGCTTGGAGATCCTGTATTTAGTGGAATCTCCTGTCACTATACGCCCTTCCTAAAACCTGTGAGCCTGTTCTCCTCTTCCCTGCGCTGTGCACATCTGGAGCTCCCAGATGACATCAGTGACCTTTGCAAAGGTTTTCTCCAAATACACACCAATGAATATGCAGCTCACACAGACATATAATACACAACATACACGCAGACCACATGTCAGACCTTTTTCCTTTTGACTAGAAGTCTGAAAAATACATTGTCTTTAAGAAGAATTTATTCTCTTTAAGTAGCTGTAATTAAACATGCTCGCATCAATATTAATAATATAGTCGGTATAGTCACAACATTGACTTTAACTTCTTATTCTAATTTGAAAAGAATATATACAAGAAATTTTCCATTTGATATTCCAGATAACATTTGGTCTTATCATCTTTTTCAGTTCTTGAAGGTATAGTCCATCTCTCTGAGCAAAAAATAACTGGGCTAAAAGATACCTGCTTTCAATTTCAGAACCAGTTCTTTCTTCTCTGCAATCTCATTGATATTATTGTAGATTTGCTTCTACCGCTGATTTTCAGAAATTGCACATTCTCTGATTTGTTCCATTTTTTTTAGATCTATAAAACAGACTGTTTGTAAAGCCCACCTGAAAATAAACAGGACTTAATACAAAAGGTGTCTTTTTTGTGGATAAGAATGCATTTTTAATTTGTTATTCTTTTCTTTTTCACATAAAGTTCTGTGTTTGATTCCAAAAGTGTCTCTTATTAACAATGTCAAGAGTTTCACTTTGAAGAAGATATTGACATTAGAAAGTCGTCTCTGTGCATTGTAGTTTTGAATTTGGAGATTAGGTTTAATGGTTTGTTTTATTAGTTTTGGTCCTAATGAAATTACAAATGTAAAATGTATGAGTGTAATTGCCTTTTAGTTTTATCCAGGCAGTATTCCGCTGCATTATGAGTAAAATGTCTTGATGTCATGTGTTGTTAATTCGACTTGTTAGCAAACAATCATTCAGTTACATATGTTCCAGTGGCAGCTCTTTACTATTTTGTGTGTGTTGCTTTTAGATGATGATGACGACTACTTGTCGGAGCGCGCCATAGATGAAGTGTACCATCTGTGGTGCCTGGCAGGTGGAGACCTGGAGAAGGAGCTCACCAACAAAGAAATCATCCAGTCCAAACCCCCAATCTGCACACTGCCCAAGTACATTACACACACACACACCCAGACACACGCACACACGCACACGTACACGCACACACACGCACACGCACGCACGCACGCACGCACGCACGCACGCACACACGCACGCACACACACACACACACACATACTGCTTCAGATATTTGCTTGTTTTTGGTCATTTAAAGACTTACTTTACTCTTTGCCTCTTTCATTGGCTTTTCTTTGTAGTTTTGTCTTGGAGGACGGGGAGTCATTTGGGCAGGGCAGGGATCGCAGTTTCTTGCTCGATGACACAACAGTGACTCTGTCTCTGTGCCAACTCAGAAATGTAAGACAAAACTCACATCAGCAGACTTTAACCACACTGTGTAAATGTGTAAGTTTTTGTATGCAAATTACTGCACTGTTTACAGTTACTTTAACATTATCCTTCAGCAACATTGCATCATTACGCAGGGCTCACTCACTTTTGCATTTTTTAATTGATTAGTGTTTGTACATTGAATTAGTTAATCATTTGTTTCTCTTTGTTGTTTAATTATGTGAGATGTGCTCTTCTTTAACATGATAACAAACAAAAAGGTTTCAGTGTCTTGCTGTGTCGTGAATGCTGTCAAAAAGCATTTTCACAACACCCGTGCATCACGTAGTGCTTTGAGAATAAGTGGTCTTCTTTTTTTTTTAGCGGCTGAAGGATGTAGCAGGAGAAGCCTATTACCCTCTACTGGAAGACGAGTAAGCACTCTCCATCCTGACCTTACTGCTGTCATCCTCTCCTCCCCTGTCACCATTTTTCACGTCACCCCATCATTTATTTCGGCTTGGGTAATGTCATATTGCCTTCACTTCTCCCTCCTTCAGACAGTCAAGCCTGCCCCAGTCCAACAGCAGCAATGAGCTGTCGGCCACCGTCACGCTGCCACTCATCATCCGCGAGAGAGACACCGAATACCAGCTCATCCGCATCATCCTCTTTGACAGGCTGCTCAAGGTCTGGGCTGCATGCACGCACGCACGCACGCACGCACGCACGCACGCACGCACGCACGCACGCACGCACACACGGAGAGACTCTATACATGGGATGCTCCACACCAGGGTTTATTTACCAATTAAAATTGAAAGTGATTGTTTTTCACCCAGTCCCTGGTTCTTGTCCCGGCCTTCCCGGGATCTTTCTGCATGGATTTTACATGTTCTCCCAGAGCAGCGTGGGTTTTCTCCGGGTTCTCCAGCTTCCTCCCACAGTCCAAAAACATGCTGAGGTTAATTAGTAAATCTAAATTCCCCATAGGTGTGAATGTGAGTGTGATTGTTTGTCTTTATATGTAACCCTGTGATAGATGTACCCACAAACAAAATGACCTTGCACTGAGCACAGGCATGTGTTATGCATGTGTACGTTATGTACAGATACTGAATCACGTGACCTAAATATACAGCAGACGACGGGAATTGATGGGACTCAGAAACACCCCCACAATTTAATCAATTGTTGTATCATTTCTGATGGATAAGTCCCGGTAAGTCCACAGTGGTGGATTTGTAGTAGGATCACAATCATGTGATCGTCAGCAGGCAGCTGACGTACTGTTCACTTGTTGTCATAGTTACAGTGATGTCGTGATGCTGTCTCACAGTGGTATGGAAATCTTTCACAAATCCATGGATCCAGACTATAAGCCACATCACTGGCAAATTATAACCTCTTTGTCCTTGTGCCATTTCTGACCTTCCCTGAACGTTTCATCCAAATCTGTTTGTTTTTGAGTAATGTTGCGAAAAGACAGACAAACCAACGACGATCGTCACGTAACTGCCATGTTCCATGGTGGAGTAATAATAAATACATTGTTGCTGGAATAAAATGTGTAATATGTGTACTGTTTTGTCTTCAGGCCTATCCGTATAAGAAGAACCTGGTGTGGAAAGAGGCTCGAGTGGATATTCCTCCTCTTGTTCGAGGACTGGCGTGGGCTGCACTACTAGGCATTGAGGTACAAAGTAAACTGAAATCCTGTTTTAAGAAAAAGTGCAATTTTCACTTTATTGATGGCATCACTTCTTTTTTGTATGTGTGTGCAGGGTGACATTCAAGCTAAATATGAGAGCATAGACAAGGATACTCCGATACCAACTGACAGACAGGTAGACAACTGTTTCAAAAAATATGTCACAGTAAAATGTTGTATCATATATACCGACGTGTGACAAATTAAAGGAAAAACTAACATAAAATGTCTAAGTAATGGTTCAGTTTTACTTTAATTTGTTGCCCATCTGTACATTTTCATTGAATTTCGCTTTATTTGGTTGTCGTGGTTGTTTCTGTGCATGTTTACAGATTGAGGTAGACATCCCACGCTGCCACCAGTACGATGAGCTGCTCTCGTCTCCTCAGGGCCACATCAAGTTCAGGCGTGTGTTGAAAGCCTGGGTGGTCTCTCACCCTGATCTGGTCTACTGGCAGGGTCAGTCACTTCCCTGTCAATGTCTTTTATTCTCTTGCTCGGTGTTTCTCTTATGTCTATTTTGGTTTCTCAGGGTTCTTCTCTTGTTTCATTTTGCTCGATTCATTGTTGTACTACGCAGAATTGGACACTAGGTGGTGATCATGTCACATTTTAAATGCAGCAGTGTGACTCTATAACCAATTTGTATGATGAACTGTTTTGATTTTGTTTTTGTTTCAGGTTTGGACTCCCTTTGTGCCCCATTCCTGTATTTGAATTTCAACAATGAAGGTAGAGACCTGAATTTCAACTTAATGAATAATTTATTTTTATCACCGCTGAGTGTTTTTATCCCTACTTTCTGTTTTATCTGCTCCCTTTCATCTTTATGTCACACTCCTCACAGCGTTGGCATATGCCTGCATGTCTGCCTTCATCCCAAAGTACCTGTACAACTTTTTCCTGAAGGACAACTCTCACGTCATCCAAGGTGAGCCTCGCTAGAAGAAGCATTTGCCGCATAACTGGAAAGGTTACTGATACAGTCCTCTGATTGTTTCGTTTATGTTTCTCCTGATTGCGATATAAATTACACTCTCTGCTTCACTTTTCCGATTTGCTCGTTTCCACTCCAACCATCCAGTGCTGTTGAGCTCATATTGTCAAACGTTGCTGCAAGTTAAGTAATAAGTATTAAACGTGGCCAGACCATTCAGTTAAGTTCAAAAACAAATTATCATCGGCTGGCACCGAGCATCAGGCCTTCAGCTCAATGTTGATTAAATTTTGGCTCCATGTTGCTCCTAAGCTGTGAAAACTAATTTCAGTCTGTCTTAATGGAGTTTGCAGCTGAGCCACATCATTTAGAGATAGGGAAACAAATGAAACTGCAAATGCCTGCAGAGAAATGTCACAAGCAGTTTCTACGTGACTGATAAACAGCTGCACCATGCACCTCTTCAACTCTGTAGGGATTGTGACTATTATCATTTCTTTCCACTGCTAGAAGCCCTAGAGAACTGGCTAATGTTTATCTGTCTGGTCAGAGCTCCTTTGTTGACTTATAGTGTGAAGAATGGTAGTAGCATGGCTTGAGTTTTCACTTCCAACGAATACAAAAGTTAGTTCCAAGGTTTTGCAGTAGATTGGTGGTCTGTGTGCCACATTTTGATTTCCCGCCTTTCCTTTTTGATCATTCAAAACACAGAATAGGAAAAACAAATGGTCACAAAATTGTCCCTCTCCCCCACAGATTCTGTGACATGGTGTAACAGATCACTTGATGCTTGATTTACTACATGCAAACATTTCTCCATTAGGTTTCTGTATGTTTCTGTATTTTGAAGTCCCTCTTGTATTCTGTCTTGTTTACTATAAAGCCTCGTTTGGTAAAATTTGCTCTCAGATTTTAGCACAAAAGCTACACAATAGATTTTACATTGACCTTTTGGCCTTTTGCCTTTCTTTCAGAGTACTTGACTGTCTTCTCCCAAATGATTGCCTTCCATGACCCAGAGCTAAGCAACCATCTAAATGAGATTGGCTTCATCCCAGATGTAAGTTACCAAGAGTGCGAGTGTCCTGACAGACTGATGAGAATAGGCAGCGGTGCAGGACATACCAGCACAGCAACATTTGCCTTTTTTTGCAAGTTTATCTTTACTGGGGAGTCAGAGGTAGTAAGAAATATGCTCTGTTTTTTGCTCCATGCCAGAGGCAAAGGAAATGACCATCCATACATTGTTATGCATATCTTTTCATTGTTAGTGGCATTTTTTTAATTTCACATCCTCTTTTCCAGAGTTGGTCAGGGTCAAGTTTTCCCCATAGTCCACTGCTGATGATTTATACAGCGACTAATGTCTGCCA
Organism: Amphiprion ocellaris; assembly: GCF_022539595.1. Lineage (NCBI taxonomy): Eukaryota > Metazoa > Chordata > Actinopteri > Pomacentridae > Amphiprion > Amphiprion ocellaris. The sequence continues at coordinate 19,923,861 of NC_072769.1, read as the reverse complement.
GGCACACTTAATGATTGTCCTCTGCCAGGCTTACCTTATTTCTCTTACTTTGTGCCACCTCTTCCTGCCCTTCGCTTTCCTTCTTATAGCTCTGCTCAGACAGTGACAAGGTTAAAGTCTCCACTGTCTCTCCAGGGTTTCAGTTGGTGTGCTGATGAATGTGTGTCATCTGTGGACCGGCCTCTGAGACATTACCCAATGAAAAGTGGGGTCTTTAACACAGAGGAGTCAAGGATTTAAGCCTCCTTATCTTCAGTTTATGATGCTGCAGCTCTGAAGTGGCGCTTGTGAAGCACCAAACTGTGCTTCTTGGTTGTCTGTCAGAAGTGAAAGTGTGTAGGAAAAGAAGAATCGTTGCATGTAGGTGTTGGTACTATTTTCTAAACAAAGACTTATCTTGAACAGTCGTCCTGTTGGGATGCTTTCAGATTTCTGGCTGCTGTGTTGTTCAGACTTGACTTTTCGGAGAAAGGCATGCTTGGGAATTTTTTCTCCTCACTGCCGCCAAGTCTCTGCGTTAAGGGAGTTGTTGCTTTTCTCTCTGTGATAATATTGTAAGGTCTTGACCTTACTCTGCAAAGTGCCCTGAGATGGTTTATGTTGTGAATCGGTGTTGTATAAATAGAACTGAATTGAATTGCAAATGGTGACTTGCATGTACCAGCATTACCGGCACTGACTTGCCTCTCAAAGGAGACTTTGTATGGCTGTTTTCATTGTTACACCAGGATAATACTGGAATAGTCTTTGTTGATACAGCTTTCATACTTGATGTCGATCCATGCAATTAGACTTTACAGGCTATAAATCCCTTTCCTTTTTCTTTTGTGAACTTTACAGAAGACTACAGAGAACACACAGAGAACTGTTGTTTTACTGAGGCAATCAATCCATTGGCCCTAAAAGACCAAATGTCACTGTATTATGAGTGGATCTGTTTCTTCAAATACATTACCGTTCAAAAGTTTGGGGTCACCCAGGCAATTCCATGTTTTCCATGAAAACTGACACTTTTATTTTATTATTCATGTGCTAACATAATTGCACAACCACCATGAGCTAACACAATGTAGCATTAGAACACAGGAGTGATGGTGGCTGGAAATTTTCCTCTGTGCCCCTATGGAGATATTCCATTAAAAATCTCCAGCTAGAATAGTCATTTACCACATTAACAATGTCTAGATTATATTTCTGATTAATTTAATGTTTTCTTCATTGGAAAAAAAAAGTGTTTTTTTTTCAAAAACAAGGACATTTTTAAGTGACCCAAAACATTTGAACGGTAGTGTAGTCACACCAAGACAAGGCTTGTTGAATACATTGTGTCTTTCAGAAAAAAATAAAAGACCTTGTGCAAGCATGCAAAAGCCACAGGTAATCTTTGGAAACATTGGGCATTCAAGGACTGGGCTCCAGTAATGCCATAGGCAGAGAGTCAAATTGCATGTAGCCAGTGGTTTAATTTAGGCCACTTTCGATTTGGCCACATCTCGTCTCCTGGGTCTGCCATTTACACCTACACTAATCCAATCTGGCCAGACTCGCATTCCTGCTACTGAGCTGTGGATGAGACTTAGAGTGCAGTGGCTCTCTCTCCAGCTCATCACTCTCGGGCACACAAGAGTTTCGCTGAACAGTCACCAGCTCCCTCGCAATTAGCCATCAATTAACTGGCCGAGATAAGCTCCAGTGTTCCTTCCCCAGACCTTTCGCCTGTGAATATTACAGAGCCCCGGCGACAGCGGCCAGCAAATGGCAGGTGTTAGAACAGTTGGTTAATGGTGAGATGTTGGTGTGTTGGTATGCGTTTTTTTTCATTTCAATTTCATGCATTTTCTCCTGGGGACTGGAGAGAGGGGAGGAGGGGAGAGAAGAAGGAGAGATAACAAGATTGGTGCAGTGAGACTCATTGTTAACTTTCTCCCCATTGGCTAATAACCAAACTCAGCAGTTTGATCTTTATTGCTGTTTCTGTTCCTCGCAGGCTGTAGAGATGTGCAGCCATGTGTGCTGCTTTTCTTAAACACTGAAATCTCTCCAATAAAAAAAAAAGTTCATTCATTTCATTAGAGCTGTAAGCACTTTATTTGCACTTATTGAATATTTTGCTCAAATGAAAGCTAAATCTGCTCATAGTCTATCTTATTTTAGTTTGTCCTTCTTGTGTTTTCTTTCTTCCCCACAGCTCTATGCTATTCCCTGGTTCCTGACAATGTTTACTCGTAAGTATTGTTTAATTTTTGTGCTCACGCCGTCCACATGATGTGGCATAATCCAAAGCTTTCAGAGGGTATTTTCAAACTGCTTCAATTAGATGAAAGAGACTGAAAAGGTCACTGGCTCCAGTATGGACAAGTTCTGAAGGTTTTTTTTTTTTCTTTTTTTTCGCCCCATGGTGACCTTTATTACAGCTGCTAATTAATTCCAGTCCTGACCAGAAAGGACTCGGCCACTCAGTCCTGGACTACCTGCGATTTTCCCTTGCACATTTATATTTACTTTGTATTTATCTGAATAAATTGGGGGAAAAAATCACAGCATAAGGCTCAAGAGACACCTGCTCAGAGCAATGCTTTTACCTCATGAGTGAAAAAGATGAAAATACCCTCAAACATCAAATATTTGGACAAAGTGTTAAATCCTGCTAGCTTTATCCAGAGCTTTCAATTGCATCTCACATTCTATGTCAGGGGATGGAATTTGCTTCGTTGATTTATAACCTGATCCATGACAGTTCAGACAGTTTACAGCTGAGGTCCACTTGTCTCGCTGAGTTGAATTCGCAATGAGGCATCTCTAAAACCAGAGATAGAAAGAAACTCAATCCATTATTGAGACTTCTGTGCTGTGAAAAATATGATTGCTTGGTATTAAAATATATAAGCAAATTAAATTAGAAAATAAATTGAATGACCACAAAGTATCAGCAGTTAAAAAATAAAATCAAAATACCGCTTTCATGTTAATGCAGTGACGATCAATGTAGAGAATAAGATTCAAAACATCCACTTGTGCTTGATATATTTTCTAAAACTCTGTATACAAGCCATTGAGGATGTTTATTATCCCACAGCTGTCTCAAAAATGAATGACTGCAATGCATGATTTTACTGTCAGAATACGCGATTATTGTATTCTAACCTGCAGCTCATGAAAAGAGGAAACAACACTGGAGGAAACACTCTGTCAAGGTCCATGGGTGGGATGTTGCCAACAAAATCAATTCAGAATGCTCAACTCCAGGATGGTAAAAATAAAAATCCCTTTAATGAATATGGATTTAATACATTATAAAAATGCATCAACAGTTATCGGCAAGCTTGCTTCCCTCAGGAAAACCTTGAGGAGGGCGTGATGTTTTTTTTTATTTTTACTTGCTATGCCCATATTTATGAACAGCTACTTTACTTTGATAATCTTGTTCCCTGGTTTGGATGCTTTAGACGACATCCTACCTCTTCTTTTAACATTATCATTACAACATTTTCAAGAGGATCAATGGAAGAAAGAGCACAATAGACACTTGCCAGAATGTGTGCTCTCAGCATGTAGTTTAGTAACTGATGGCAGGATTATGCTTGTATCTGTCCACAGTGAAGGTAGTTCTTTGAAATATGAGCATGGTTAGGGACAGGGCCCACACATCATTGTTATAAATTAAATTATATTCCATTAACCTTCCATGCTGCCCCGTCATGCTGTGTGAATGACTTTTTGCCGTCTCAATATAAATTTACTGTAGATCGTCCTCTTACAGACACAACACAACCTGTGATTTGCATTAATTGCAGCCAAATTGGTGTGGGTATGCTTGAATCATTGATCTTGCCGAACCCTGCGAGGTATTTCATTCTTCGGTTAAACACACACAGCTATTCGCTCGCACAGAGACCACTCCTGGGGTGGAGAGTGTGAATTGTGACCCTTTTACCCCTTGTCCTCCCCCCTGAGGCAGTGTGCGAGTCCGGCATTCAGGAGGTGTGCCCTTCTGACTGCTAATGTCCCCGATCCAATATAAGACAAGGTTGGAGGGTCATCTTCCATTCACACACCGACACACTGTCTGTCACTCACATGCACCAGTCTACTCAGCTGACTGCTAATGTGGTGCAGACCCTCCCAGGCGTTTTCTCAGCACTCTTACTCTCTCAGCCTGCCTCACCACAGTCACACTCTGCCCACACACACGTCTGCTGCCTAGCATCCACCTTAACAAACCTCAGGATGATATAAACAGGTGGACTGTACTGGTTCCCATGCATAAATCTCAACAGAAGGGAGACCTTAAATTTTAGAATCCTGAAAGTAATATGAGTGAAATAATGGCTGCAGTGGGACATATTATCAGGATGTGGTTTTATTTAGCTTGAAACAACCTGTGCAGGTTTCTTGCTCAAAAGCTCTTCAGCCCCCTGATGTTCTCCCTGTCATTTTCCCACAACAACACCCACCTAAAAACATTTTCCCAGCTGCCTCCCCCACATCAAACATCCTTCCAGGCATCCTTGCCAAGGCACAGTTTTGCTTAGTGAGCTTCCCGTTTTAGAGCTATAGAGCCATGCTAAGTAAATGTGGTATGCACATGCAAATCATATTCATAATACACAACCTGATTCTCCGTTTCTCACTGTGTTCATGTTCACGCCATTGTACCTCTTGCAGGGTCCTATTGTGCATCTCTGCAGGGATTTGTTTTCAGGCTCTTTTCAATGCAGTCATCGTATAAATTCTTCCTTTTATTGTGTTCATTTCTGCACCCACCATACAGATGTTTTCCCGCTGCACAAGATATTCCACCTGTGGGATACACTGCTGCTGGGTAACTCCTCGTTCCCCTTCTGTATCGGCGTAGCCATATTGCAGCAGCTCAGGGACCGTCTCCTGGCTAATGGCTTCAATGAATGCATCTTGCTCTTCTCTGATCTGCCAGGTGAGAACATCAGTTTGTATGTACGTCTGTTTATGTGCACTGTCTTTTGTTTATCCCTTTCTTCAGCTCTATTCTGATGCAAGTCCACATGTTGTTTAAGAATTAACAAGAACCTAACAGTATTTATTACCATTTTCTCTATGCGATAAGCTTTACGATCCCCGCAGTAGGAAGTAAAATCACACAAAAGCACTTTTTTCCGCCTTTGCTAAACCTGAGTTGAGTTGTCCATCTACATCAGCAATTGGCATTAGTAGGAGGTGTTTTGTTCTTCAGAGTACTAATGTGCACTGATGTGTCTGACTTAATGATATCCTCAAAGCAGGCAGCTCTGCACTCTGCTGAACAGTCAATCACTGCACCCCGGGAATTGTCAACATTTACATCGTCTTCATTCAGAACTTTAAGTCTGTCTTTCGCTGTTCAGTCTGTCTGGTAGAATATCATTAGATTAGCATGAACCAGGAGACACAGTTGCAGAAATGCAGGACTACTGATGCAAGAAACTGAGATGGACAAAAACAGGTAAAGCCAAGGGTTAGCATATGAGTGTGAGGGTCGAAAGCTGCCCGAGGCAACTACCTGCATCACTAAAACAAAGACGCAGAGATCAGTCTTTAAAAATGCACTCACCCTGGAAGATGGTATCATGGTAGGAAATGGTCCTAGAAGACGAAAAAGGATTAAAGGATAGGAATACCGTGGGTTACTGCGACACCATCCCAGATAAGGGGAAGAAAATGGATGGATGAAGAGAACAGGAAATAAGTATAATCCAGTGTACTATAAGACATGTCACATTTGATATACCTGCGCCTGCCTTTCTCCCATAGTCATTTCAGAAGGTAGGGAACATTGCAAATTGTGTTTTTTTAGTGTGTCATTATGTGACCTAACTGCCGTATTACTGTAGTTCAGAAACAGGAGGTGGGGTGGCATATAATGAAACATAGTCCTTTAACATGGCAATATGATTGTTAACCCCTGCAGATTTCAATATATTACAAAGAAGATGAGCAATTCTCCTTCTTTTCTTAAGTAAGACACATGAGGGAGGCTCACAAATCCAGGGTGGGATGATTCTATTTATTCAGGCTTGATGGAAATGTTTTCTTTTGAACTTCATTAACTCTGTAGGTTATACGAATCCATCAAGCCCTTTTAACAAATCTCCTCCACATCAGAGTTTTCAAGCAAAGTGTAGGCGGACACTTCAACAGTGCATTTGGGATTTTGTTGTTATTGTTGACTGTACTTGCCGCACAGTGAAGACTCCTAACAGTGTCTTTTAATATGTGCCCACTTTGCTGCTCCTTTATTCTTGCACAAAGCGATTACTTCAGCAAAATATCAGTGAAAAAAAGTCAGAGAGCGGTATTTATAATGTATGTCTTCTGAATGTACCTCTGCCTGGGGGATAGCTCATACAATTTCCTTTAAAACTCCATTTCCAAATGCTGCTTAGCCCTGTTTTTTGCTTGCTGAAAGGCAGAATGACATTGGGATTTTAAAACCAGAAGAGACAGAGACGATTTGTCCAAAAGGGACGCTGGAGCACTCTGTAAACTAAGCCTCCCCTTCTGCCTAACTTCAGCGCTGCCATACTTCACTGTGTTTTACTGCCCATGTCCAACAGATTCATGTGATTGAGGCAGAAGGGAAAAGGAGATCCAGTTCTCCATATAAAGGTAAAATATGTTGGCTGAGAGCTGCAGTCAGCGTCTCTGGCAAGATTTTCCACAGAGTGGCTGCTCCTGCCAGCTTGTTTCTGTAGATCACTGCCATTCTCATTATTGCAGCTTGTGTATACCTGAGTAGTTATGCTGTAGTATCTGGCTCTTGCTCTAAACTATATTAGGAATGAATTCTGGGCTGCTGAATGACCTCAAACAGGAGTTGTTTACTTAAGCTTCCAGCCATGTTTTGGTCTCCGCTCAAGAGAGTTTCATGTAACTTGTTGTAAACACAGATCGCTAAATCCAATACCAACCATTTAAGCACAATATTTATCACGTCTACGACAGCAGGGGTGTTACTGTTATGGGCTTATTGGGCTTTCCTAGCCACCCACTTCTGCTGCTTCCCATCAGCCGTAGCTGTGCTCGGTCTTAGGTGAAATTATGTGATGAGTTATGTGACGATTGGCATTGATTTATATGTCTGTCTGTCAATCCTATAGCAACATTACTCAAAAATGTAAAAACGGATTTGGATGAAATTTTCAGAGAAGGTCAGAAATGACACAAGGACCAACTGATTAGATTTTGGCAGTGATATGGTTTATAGTCTAGATCCACGGATTTGTTACAGATTTCTGTATCATTGCGAGACTGCGTCACGGCGTTACTGTAACTATGACAACAAGTGAACACTACGTCAGCTGCCTGGTCATGATCACATGATTGTGATCCTACTACAAATCGACTGCTGCGGACTTATCGAGACTTATCCGTCGGAAATCATACAAGGAACAATTGATTAAATTGTGTGCGTGTTTCCGAGTCCCAGCAATTCCTGCCGCCCGCTACATATTTAGGTCACGCGAGTCGGTATCCATACATAACGTACACACGCAATACACACGCCTGTGCTGTGTAATTATCACACGTTACTCAAATTTTTGTTACAGATTTAGTGATTATCATACATCTGGTAAGACTTACTTCCCTTTCTAAACAGCTAAATGGTGAAGATTTTGAATGAGCACATCATCCATTGACTTGCATAAACTAAATAACAAACATAGGTTTGGCATTATGGTATGAGTGAGTTATTTAGGTTTTTAATAGTGCTTGTCAGCCTCTGCTGGAGAAATGGTTTTGAAGGTCAGCATGCGCTCTGCCTCACTGCATTCATGTTTATGAACGTACACACACACACACACACACACACTCACACAGTGAATTATGGTAGATATCTTGTGATTTGTGGGCCGCACCTGCTCCTTTCTGCCATCAGGCGTGCACAATTGATGTCCTCATACAACTGAAGCTCACATTCATTTGTTTCAGAGCCGACTCCACATGCGTCACATGTCTGTAACTACAGGAACTGCATGTGTGGAGCCAGAAAAGCGTACCCTGCTGCTGGCTGGACATTATAAAAGAAGAAAAATAGGATCTAGCTCTCTCCCTCTGTGTAGCACTCACAAAAGCACAAAACACTGGGAATGTTTTTGAGATCGATTATCTCACATCTATTCTCAAAACATGTAGAACATAGCTGATTTAATTTGCATGTGAAGCACTCCAGGAAAGAATTACAGACTATATTCAGCAGACGTTTTAGAACTGTACTTACATTAAACTCTGGCAGTTGTAATTTCATACTGAGCAATGTTACACTTAGGTGATTGTCTAAACCTGGTTTTGAATGAACTCATCAAGCCCCACTGTGTACCATTCATGCCCAGTACGCATCATTATGATTTGTGTTACTTTTAGCTTGTACAGCCTGTACTTCGTGGCCTTGCATTACTTAAATTTGTCTTTATTTAAAGTTCACACAGATGGCTAAACTATGGAAAGATGCATAAGTAGACTTGATATTTAGTTGTGAAATAAAACCTGCCCCATGTCTATTTCTGTCTGCAACTGTCAGAATAAAAGTTAACAGTCAAGATAATATTGCAGGACAGTAGCTCTAACATGATTCACACACACTCTTCTCGTTCCCTCTTTCGAGGCAGTAAATGAGGCTGGTGACAATAATTCTCAGTGACAAGCCTATTACACGTAACACGGTGGAGTCTATAGTTGCCACTGTTCCAATGGAGAGGAGAGATCTAGATTCAGAGAAAATAATAGTCACATTTGGTTCCGCAAATTATTATGTTAGGTGAATTATATACTGCATATTGCAACTCGTCATTGTACATACAGATAAAATTCTTTTTTACAAATAGGTGTGCTCGACTCTGTAGACCAGGGGTGTCAAACATGCAGCCCGCGGGCCAAAACCAGCCCACGGAACGACTGTGTAAAGTGCAAAACTTACAAAGAAGATATTAACTGCAAACTGTAAATTTGTAAAACTATAAATTTCAAAATAATTTCTAGACCATGACAAGTTGTTTTGATCATAACGTAAAATACTAGATTGCTTATTGTTCTTTTATTGTTTTGTGCCTTGTTTTTGTAATATTTAGTCTTGTTTTGAGTTTTTTTTGTCTGACTTGTCGTTTGAATCACGTTTTTGTCGTTTCTTGTTTTTGTCATTTTGTGTTTCCTTTTTGTCTCACTTGTGTTTTTAGTCTTATTTTTGTCATTTTGTGTTTTATTTTATTTGTTGTTTTTTGTCTCGTTTTTGTTGTTTTGTGTCTTTTGTTTGTCTTGCTTGTGTCATTTGTCCCTTTATGTTGCTTTGTGTCTTGTTTTTGTGATGTTTTGTCTTCTTTTGTCCGACTTTTGTTGTTTTGATCATAAAATAAAATACGATATCATTCAGTTCCAGATACCTGTGGCTAAATGTTTGTGTCTTTATAGACAAACTGCGATCTGTAAGTTGTAATGTGTAAATGATAAACTGAGGCATAATGTTATTGAAATTGAATTTCATTTTCTTAACAAATTTCAGTTTGTTCATAATACTTTGTAAAAGATAGTTCTGTAAATATGAACGTTTTCAGAACATACCTTTTTTGCACTAAAACAAAGGAAGAAATTGGAGTTGTGGTTGTTCATAGGTTACTATGCTGTGATTTTACTGGTCCGGCCCACTTGAGATCAAATTGGGCTGAATGTGGCCCCAAAAATTAAAGCAGTTTGACACCCCTGCTGTAGACTATTAAAAATGACTGAAACATGGCTGACTTGTATTTAGTTAAGTTTTGTGATTAATTTGACTCTCAGTATATCAGAGTATGAAATAAAACAGAATGTGAAACGGGTTACCTGTGCTGCAACACTCTGCCTCGCAGCCAGCAATACATCTCAGCTTGCCATTTGTTGACTATTAATCTCATTTTGTGATTCCCATTTGCTTATTCTCGTAGCCTCAGGTAATCTATGCAACTCTGTCCTGTTTGGAGACTTCATTGATTCACTATGGACCAGAGAGACTCTCCAGCTGACAGGAACTGTGTGTTTACTGATGATGCAGCGGCATTTGCCTTCACGGGACATTAGCATCTGCCTCAATGAGCCGAGATGGGTACAGAACTGATGAGCTCTAGTTATAGACATTTAGCTCTGAGAAAAACAACCACGCGTTGCTGAATCTGCTTATGGAAACACTGCACGCAGAGACACCTTGAAAAACACTAGCAGAAGCAGAAGAAGTAACAGTGGTATAGCAATGACTTGGTATTACAAGTTTGACATATGACGCATGTGCATACAGCTAAGGTTTAAGGCCAGTGGTTTGATGTGGAGCATTTTAAAAACAACGTATAATAAAAGAAGGGTAAATCTTTCACACCTCTCACATTAAGATGGGCCTGGACAGTGTCCTGAGTACACCGTATGCACAATGATCGAGCAAACTGTATCCCTCAGGATTCATTTTATTGTTTAACAACCACAATACTCTCAATCCAATATGTGACTGAATCTCAAATCTGAATATTTAGCAAAATACATTTTGTCATTTCTTAGTGAATATCTAATTGTGCAGAATTTTAGGGCAACTAAATTACAAAGAATTTGTCCCAACTCACTTGTTTATTCTCAATTTATGTGGTATATGCAACTAGGGCTGGACCCGAATATCCGAATAGTCGGTTGTGACGGTGGTGTCCGAATATTTATTTTGAGATCTGAATATTCAGATTCCACCCCACCCCATCGGATGATGTCGCACGATCGGTATTCATCTCGTCAGTTCGCCCGACGTCAGATGTTACGATATCCACCAATCCTAATATTCGGCTCGTCCCCCCCACCCGCTGTCGGATGTTGTGAATCGAACCAAATATTCGACTCGTTCCTCCGTTTCTTAACTTCTTTCTCAACTATCCATCCATTATCTACACACCGCTTAATCCTTATTAGGGTCATGGTGGCCTGGAGTCTATCCCTGTTGACTTAGGACAAAGGCAGGGGACACCTAGTCAGGTCTCCAGTCTATCATAGGGCTACACATAGAGACAGTCACACTTACATTCACACTTATGAATAATTTAGAGTTACCAATTAACCTCAACATACACACATGGACAAAACTGTTGGTACCCCTCGGTTAATGAAAGAAAAACCCACAATGGTCACAGAAATAATTTGAATCTGACAAAAGTAATAATAAATAAAAATTCCATGAAAATTAATCAATAAAAATCAGACATTGGTTTTGAACCGTGGTTTAACAGAATTATTTTTAAAAAATGAACTCATGAAACAGGCCTGGATAAAAATGATGGTACCCTTAACTTAATATTTTGTTGCACAACATTTTGAGGCAATCACTGCAATCAAACCATTTCTGTAACTGTCAATGAGACTTCTGCACCTCTCAGCAGGTATTCTGGTCCACTCCTCATGAGCAGACTGCTCCAGTTGTCTCAGGTTTGAAGGGTTCCTTCTCCAGACGGCGTGTTTCAGCTCCTTCCACAGATGTTCAATAGGATTTAGATCAGGGCTCATAGAAGGCCACTTCACAATAGTCCAATGTTTTCCTCTTAGCCATTCTTGGATGTTTTTAGCTGTGTGTTTTGGATCATTATCCTGTTGCAAGACCCATGACCTGCCACTGAGACCAAGCTTTCTGACACTGGGCAGCACATTTCTCTCTAGAATACCTTGATAGTCATGAGATTTTATTGTATCCTGCACAGATTCAAGGCACTCTGTGTCAGATGCAGCAAAGCAGCCCCAGAACATAACAGAGCCTCCTCCATGTTTCACAGTAGGAACAGTGTTCTTTTCTTCATATGCTTCATTTTTGCGTCTGTGAACATAGAGCTGATGTGCCTTGCCAAAAAGTTCCAGTTTTGTCTGGTCTGTCCATAGGACATTCTCCCAGAAGCTTTGTGGCTTGTCAACATGCAGTTTGGCAAATTCCAGTCTGGCTTTTTAATGATTTGTTTTCAACAATGGTGTCCTCCTTTGTCGTCTCCCATGAAGTCCATTTTGGCTCAAACAGTGACGGATGGTGCGATCTGACACTGATGTATCTTGACCTTGGAGTTCACTTTTAATGTCTTTAAAGGTTGTTCTGGGCTCTTTTGTTACCATTCGTATTATCCGTCTCTTCCATTTGTCATCAATTTTCCTCCTGCAGCCACGTCCAGGGAGGTTGGCTACAGTCCCATGGATCTTAAATTTCTGAATAACATGTGCAACTGTGAGCTGCACAGTGGCGTAGTGGTTAGCACTTTCGCCTTGCAGCAAGAAGGTCCCTGGTTCGCGTCCTGGCTTTCCCGGGATCTTTCTGCATGGAGTTTGCATGTTCTCCCTGTGCATGCGTGGGTTTTCTCCGGGTACTCCGGCTTCCTCCCACAGTCCAAAAATATGCTGAGGTTAATTGATTACTCTAAATTGCCCGTAGGTGTGATTGTGTGAGTGCTTGTTTGTCTATATATGTAGCCCTGCGACAGACTGGCGACCTGTCTAGGGTGTCCCCTGCCTTCGCCCGAGTCAGCTGGGATAGACTCCAGCCCCTCCCCGCGACCCTAGTGAGGATTAAGCGGTGTATAGATAATGGATGGATGGATGGATGTGCAACTGTAGTCACAGGAACATCAAGCTGCTTGGAGATGGTCTTATAGCCTTTACCTTTAACATGCTTGTCTATAATTTTCTTTCTAATCTCCTGAGACAACTCTCTCCTTTGCTTCCTCTGGTCCATGTTTAGTGTGGCACACACCATGTCACCAAACAGCACAGTGACTACTTGTAACCCTATAAATAGGCCGACTGACTGATTACAAGTTTGTAGACACCTGTGATGCTAATTAGAGGACACACCTTGATTGAACATGTCCCTATGGTCACATTATTTTCAGTCTTTTCTAGGGGTACCATCATTTTTGTCCAGGCCTATTTCTTGAGTTTATTTTTTGAAATAATTCTGTTGAACCACGGTTCAAAAGCAATGTCTGATTTTCTTTGGTTAATTTTCATAGAATTTTTATTTATTATTACTTTTGTCAGATTCAAATTATTTCTGTGACCATTGTGGGTTTTTCTTTCATTAACCGAGGGGTACCAACAATTTCGTATGTATTTTTGGAAAGTGGGAGGAAGCCGGAGAACCTGGAGAAAACCCACTGATGCACAGGGAGAACATGCAAACTCCATGCAGAAAGATCCCGGGAAGGCAGGGATGCGAACCGGGGATCTTCTAGCTGCTAGGCAACAGTATCGACCAACTTGCTCATCCTTAATAAAACCATTGCCCCTCCGCCACCTAACTGGCACCTGACTCGAATCCTCAGTCTGCTAGTGATTCAGGTACGGGTTCATCCATCTGCTTCATTATGGAGCCACTCTCACATCATCTATCCATGAAACCTTTGAAATATATTTACGAGCCCAATCTTGACGCGTCAACATGTGAATCCTGTTTTAGCCTTCTTCACTGTGGCCGTGTCTCACTTGACACTTGACAGTTGCTCTAGAATATGCTTTCACTGGAGGATTGTGGCCTTTTTGTGGCTTCACATTTCATTTTCTCAAGTCTTTTATAGTTCATTTGCGCCTTTTACTCTCCATGCATTTTTTGCACACCTCTTGACTATTTGCACTAAAACATTTGATTTGTGATCACGCCTCAGTAGTTTAGCTGTTTCATTCATGCTGCATCCATCTGAAAGGTACACTACCATTCAAAAGTTTGGGTTCACTTAGAAATGGTCCAGACCAGCTCTAAACTGTTCTTCCTCGGCGACTTCTAGTGTTGCTACAAAATAAAACAACAGCTGTATTTTGTATTTTGGGTTTAAAAAGCTAGAGCAAAAAACCAACGCTGTGGTTTTTTCATTAGTTAAATAATACATTTCAACATTTAGGTTTTAAAAACGGAAAAATAAAAAAACATTGTGGTTAATTGTTTTTTTTAGATTTTATTTTGAAATGGAAAAACGAACAAGCGAACCATACACGGATTATACACGGATTATCCGGATATTAGTTTTGAGATCCGAATATTTGGATGGACCCTCCTTCACTGCACATTTACAGATGACCAGAAAAATGACTACTTCCTGTAAGCATTCACATTTATATAGTTTGGAGGTGGAGATGTGCATAGAGGTAATGATGAGGATAGAATACAAATAATTGTGCATGCCGTGTATGTTTACATGAAGCCATATTTCTTAATCATCTCAGATTTGCTCAATTAATTGTGCTGAAAGTTAAACTAGGAGCAACATTCCTACACTTACTAGTAATAAGGAGAAATGATTTTGTTATTTTTTGTTGTCGCACCAAAAATGAAATAATGTCACTTAGAGTCTCTGACTGGTGCCAGTGTGCAATTAACAGCCTTCGAAGACTGACAGGCTCCTTTGTATACAATTTCATGATGTAAAACAAAATAATAAAAACACAACATTTCTTCACGAATATATCTGTACAGTTTTAGAGGGTACGTTTTATTTGAAAGAATAAAACACAAATTACTGTATATTTCAAATGACAGGCACCATTTTCACCATCTGACATCGTCTTGTTAGATCTAATGCAAGTCTGAAAATAGTGATGACAGCTGTATTTCTCCAAAGTGATTCTTTTCTTTTCAGTTCAGTTTCAGTTCAGGTATCATGAATCTGTATCCTTCACTTGGAGCACAACTTTGTGGATGAAGTATATATCCCAAATAATCAAGCCACAATCATTTTTAGTACAATCAAAAAATATTTGAAGAGGTTTTATTTTTACTCTTTTGACACCTCTTATAGGAAGCATGTTTGTACAGGCACTGCAGCTAATATTGTCCATACAAGTGTGTCCTCTTTTTAATCTAATGGACCCAACATTAAGAAATTTGATGCATTAGAATAATACATGATGGCTCTGAACACTCATTTGAGATTGATTTCTTCAGTGTGAGATGGTGCATAAGTAGCGATGCATATCAGCTGAGTGAAGAAATATAATCTGATGCAAGAATGATACCTGGATGATTTGAAGCCGTACAATCACAACGCTCATCATTCACACAAGTAACCACTGGAATGCTCTGGTGATAGAACATGCATATATATTAGTGCATTATGCATACACACTTAATATTTTAGTGCGACTTTGAAATGGAATAGAGCGCCAGTCCCTCTGGTTTTGATAACAAATTATGAATGACAAATAGTATTACTGTATGACGGATTGATGGGCAAACCCCTGGACAATAGATAATCATTCCTACATACCGGCAATCACACCTATTATTGCCAGTGTCATCATGGATTGCAATTAGAGAGCTACAGAAATGAAAAGCAGGAAAAGGAATTGACAGTTGTTGTTAGTTTTGTCAGCCCAATTCTGAAAAGCCCATAAGTGCCTCTTAGCTAATCTTGCTATTCTACTATTTGTGGCAAGAAGTCGCAACCCACAATCAGCACCTATACATAATTACTAGAATGTAATTTTGTCTGACAAAAAAGAAAAATTGCCCCTTAACGAAATTGGCTGTGTTGGAATGCCCAGCTGAGCCCAGGGCTTGTTACAGCTGCTATCAATCTCCTCTTCCTCATTTCTGCCTCTTTTAGCGGGAGGAGTGATTGCATGCACCGTTCATTGCACTAGGGAGGGAAAATGTGTTTCCCTGAACTGCCTGCAAGCCTGTCGCTTGGGGAACTCAGACCACCAGCATGTTTTTCACTGGAATGGACCTTGTAACTGAGTTTGTGCGGTCCCATCCCATGAGAGCTGACAACCCCCTAACCTTGACTTGCTGCTATGGGAGAGAGGAGGGGGAGCAGATTCATCTTCTATATAATTTCACTTGAGTCTGGGCCAGGTGCAGGTCACACCAAGGAGCGGTCATTAGCCTGACTTGCATATTAGATATGAAAAAGCAAAGTGAAAGAGAGAGGCTGTCAGTGTGAAAGATTGTGAAAGAAAGAATTCCTAATTTATCCAAATCCTCGGCTAATCCAGTGAGTCCCTGTTCCCTAATCCTCTCTATTCTCTATGCAAGAAGCAGGAGAAGGATGGATACTGCTGCAGAGGCATTCAGGGGAGAAAGAAGAATTTTTGCTTTGCACTGAAAACTTATTTTGGGATGAGAGCGGAGATGAAAGATGGCAGCTGAACGATGGGCAGTTATTAAAGAGCCACTGGCGCTGCTGGATGACTACTTAAGACTATTAATGGCAGCAAAATGCCAAGGTCAAGCCGCTCACTTCTGCAACTACACCTCCCACATTACATTTGCATCATCTGTTATGCTTTGTAACTAAATTACATTTTTTTTGTATCCATTCATTTTTTCCCCACTCATTTATATTCTTCACACAGCAGATTTGCTGAAGTAAACTGCTGACAGTAATAAGTGAGAATTTACAGATTAGTAGAATCCTGTCTGTTCTGAGTGGTTTGTTTCGCTTGAAATCTCTTGACAGCCACTGAGTGGATTGCCATTAAATTTGGTACACACATTGATGTTTTTGAAATTGAATTCATTTTTCTTAAGAAATTTCAGGGTGTTCATGTTGTTTTGTAAAAAACTAAAGATAAATTAAAGATAAACTAAGAAGATAAATACACATTATACCGACTAAACACCAGAATATTTTGCAATGATAGCATGGCTTCTTTGTCATTCATGATCTTACTGACAGTTTGGGACTCCAGAGTTGTAAAGTGACATTTTTATATTTCTTTCCTGTCTATTTTGCTTCACAGAAATTGACATTGAGCGCTGTGTCCGTGAATCCATCACCCTGTTCTGCTGGACTCCAAAGAGCGCTACGTACCGACAGCACGCTCAGCCTTCAAAGGTCGCTGGTGACAATGGCTTTGGGAAAACGACAACATACTACTCATCCGACTACCAGGACATGCCCAAGACAGACCTGGTGAGTTTTAGTCATCTCACACTCACACATTTTACAAAAAAAGCTGAATTCATATATTTTAAGTTGCCCACTTTTGCTTAACAAAGCCCTAAAGTGATTATCTGCATACTGCTTCATTTAATGAGTCACTGATAATTGAGATTAATTCACGAGAGACCGATACAACAATTCCCTTTTGCTTCTGTCTTGGTGTTTTTTGTGAATTGTTGTGCCATCTTCAGCGAGTAGAAGACTTTGTTCCAAGTATTTGTTAGCTGAAGTAATAAGTGGTCTCATCCAACGAGCTTGTTGGTTGTTTAAGGCCTCAACACAGGTTTCAGAGAAAATGAACAGGAAGTTAGAGACAGGATTTTGTATACGGCATATCACGTCATCAGTACTGCAGCATACTTGACTAATGTAAGTACACTGTCCATCGAAAAAAAAAGTTACACACTCTAATATTTCATTGGACCGCCTTTAGCCCTGAGAACGACACACATTCGCTGTGGCATCGTTTTGAAAAATTTTTTTAAATTTTCTACCAAGACCTTATAATGATGATGGGAGAGTCGGACCGCTACGCAAAGTCTTCTCAAGCACATCCCTAAGATTCTCAATAGAGCTGAGGTCTGGACTCTGTGGAGGACAATCCATATGTGAAAATGACGTCTCATGCTCCCTGATTCACTCATTCACAATGTGAGCCCCATGAATCCTGGCATCATCATCTTGGAACATGTCCATGTCATCAGGGAAGAAAAACTCCACTGATGGAAAGACCTGGTATTTTTGCTTAGGTATGCTTAGGTAGTCAGCTGACCTCACTCTTTTTTTGCACATAACGTTTCTGAACCTGGACCTGACCAACTGCAGCAACCCCAGAACATAACCCGAACCCCCACAGGCTTGTAGACACTAGCCATGATGGGTGCATTACTTCATCCGCCTCTCTTCTTACCCTGATGCGCCCAATACTCTGAAACATCAGACCACATGACCTTCTTCCATTGCTCTAGAGTCCAATCTCCATGCTACCTACCAAACTGAAGCCTATTTTCTGGCTTTCTTAGAGCTACACAGCTGTTTAGGCCCAATTAAACAGCTGTGAGTTCCCTTCGCATTGTGCGTGTGGAAATGCTCTTACTTTCCCTAAAACACATAGCCCTGAGTTCTGCTGTTGATTTCCTACGATCATCTAAGAGTTTGATCCGACCACATTTGTTTCTCAAAGATGATGGTTCACCACTATCCTTCAGGTTTTAATAATGCGTTGGATGGTTCTCAACCCGATTTTAGTGGTTTCAGAAAGTTGGTTTAGTTGTTTTCTTTGCTTGATGCAGGTCAATAATTTGACACTTCTGAGACAGATTAACATCCGTTCCATGACCACAGGATATGTCTTCCAACATGGTTGTTTAAGAAATGAGAAGCTACTCTCTGCATCAGCTAGGATTAAATAAGTTGTTGCAGCTGAAACACATTCATCACTGCAGTAATTATCCAATGGAAGGCTCTTATCTATTTGCTCAGTTAAATCCAAGAGATGACTTTTTTTTTGGCAGACGGTGTATGTAAATAACATGTAGGTCTATGAACACACACACACCAACGCTCTGATACATAAACACACACATACACATGCACAACTACCCTCTTGCACAATGTGCACTGCGGTTTATTTGTCCTTCATAATGTTTTCCTGTTACTGCACAGCCTTGAGAACAGTCGCTTTGCATTTCACCGCACATCCTGTATGATGTGACAAATAAAAACTCTTGAACCTCAATTAAAGGTCATCACATTCTGTAAGTTTACGTATCTACTTAGGGACAATCTTCATCTGAAAACACAAAACCATTCAACACTTTAGATTTCAGCTTAGTAATAAAAATGACAAGTTAATGTTTTAGTGTTTTCAGAGGCATTATCCTAGTAAAAGCATTGAGAACACCTTGGTAAAATTGTCTTTTCATTTTGTAAAAGAATAGAAGAGGAAACGTCTCAGGGTAATAACTGCAGAAAATATACATAAATGTAGACTGACTATGTGCTGCAAGGTCTGAATATTCTCTCAGTAACAATGGGTCTGAATCAATCAGAAATAATTTATTCAAACTCAAGCTACATTGAGGCAGAGGCCTCATTTATAATATAGGCGAGCAGAAATACAAATGAACAGAAGTTTAAGGCATGCAAACAGATTGTCTGTAGAAATCGTAAATTATCAAAATAGTAAAGCCATTAAGAATACATACAACTATTAAGATTTAAGACAAAGGGAGTCAGCTAAAACAAGAACAGACGGAAATGAGATCAGATGAAATTTAATACCTGAATTATTCAATGGATTATAAAAAAACAAGCATTAGTTTTTTTTGTGTGTTATTCCATCAGTGTAAAATCTTACTGTAATAATTTTAAGCAGATAGGTGCAGAATTATAATATGTAATATTAAGGTGAAGTTCTGTTTTGATGGAAAATAAGTTAATAGTACAGCTTAGTATACTTGTGAATACTTGTGAATATTAGAATGGAATTTATTGCAATTGTCATTTCCTTGTAATATCTTAAGATAATGAGGAATTACCATCAATAATAACCATTAATGATGCTGAATTTATTCTCTCTTTAATCTAGATGCATGTAATATGAATGCCATCTCATATTTCTATTTCCAACTCTGTGTCAGAAGTTCCCATCAATGTGTGGCTCTTGTAGGCTGCTTTGCTTTCACTCTTCTGTCCAGTTCATCCCAAACCAGCTCCATGGGGTTTAAGTCTGGAGACTGTGCTGCCACTCCATGGTTTCAAGTTTACCATCTTGTTCTTTTTTTCTAAGGTAGTTCTGGCAAAGCTTGGACTTATGTTTTGGGTCATTATCTTGCTGTAGGATGAACCCCTGACCAACTAGGAACATACCAGAGGATACTGCATGGTGCTGCAGAATGCTGTGGTAGATGTTTTGGTTCAGGGTTCCTCTCACTCTGTACAATCACAGACCCTGGATCCAGTAAAACAGCCTCAGACCATCACACTTCCTCCTCCATGTTTGACAGTTGATGTCACACACTGAGGAACCATCCTTTCTCCTTCTCAACAGCGGTGTACAAAAATCCTGTGTGATGAACCAAAGTTTTCAAATTTTGAGTCTTCAGTCCATAATACCTTCTTCCAGTCTTCAGTAGTCCATTGGCGATGTTTCATAGCCCAGACAAGACTCTTTTTCTTCCTCTGATGTCTTAGCAATGTCTTTCTGCAACTCGACCTGTCAAAGCTGCAACTCCAAGTCTTCTCTTCACAGTTGAAACTGAGACTTCTTACTTCGACCACTATGAAGCTGTGCTTGAAGCTGTTGTCCTGTGAGCCTCCTATCACCAAGCTGTTGACTCTCAGAAACTTGTCTTCTGATTCTCCACTCACTGACACCTTGACTTTCTTTGCAATTTCTCTGTAGGAAAGACCTACATTTTTACGTTATGATGGTCTGTCTCTCTTCTATTGTTAATTACCTTTTCCTCTCTATTTTTACTTTTTACTCTATTTTTATAGCAGCACATTATTTTCTGCAGTACAATACTGTTCAAATAATGCTCTGGAGGGTTTGGTGCCACGGTGTGTTCCAACACTATTTTTATGCAGACAGAGGGGGTTGTAAGTAATCAAGAAAAGTTGGGACACCTGTAGGATTTGGTAGCACCAACTTTCAAGGCTGATCAACCTCCATTGCTGCAGAACAGCTTTAAGTTGTTAACCCATTTCTTGTTCCCTGAAAAAAGCCTTTTTGTATAATTCTGAAATGTACATTATTTTTCAGTTTTGATAACCTTACCTTTTTTTTTAACCTCTGGCAGTTCACCACTTACCTTTGTACCATTTCAAGCTGTTCATTGGACTTGAACTACTTGAATTTCGATTAAAAAAATGGAAAAAAATGTTCTAAAATCTTTAACCAGTAGTGTATATAATAATATATATTTTATAAATGCAACAATTTGTACTCTTATGTCAATTTCTCATTAAATCATGTTCAGCCACCAAACTAGATTGAGTTGAAGGAATAAGCTTTTCTTCTTAATTCAAAGAAGTTTTATTTACCAATTCTAACTGATTAAAATAGTCTAGGCATGTTATGATGAAGAAGAGGATTGCAAATCTTGAGCTCATGGTTAAGAACAGTCACTAAGCCAATTTCTTTAAGCTACATCAACTTGAATTTAGTTTTCAGTCAACTAACAAAGACATTTCAGTGGAAATTAGATGCAATATTAAATGGATGCAATTCCCAACTTTATTATGCCAACACAAATCATCAGAAAAAGTAAAACGTTCATCTAAATCAACATTTTTTTTTCCTCTTGCATCCATTCATTTAAGTGGTGGGAATAGGTCAGTTCAATTCCTTTGTAGAGTATGTGGCAAAGTTTAACCTTGTCTTTGTGAAATAATGTCCAAACAGTTTGTTTTCTGTTTAGTCAGAGCTTCTGAATTCTTGTTTCACAGACAAAGTTACCCAGCACTTGTTCTTTTCATTGATCAGAATCTGCCTGCAGAGCAGCAGAGTAACTCCACTTAGGTTTTCAGTTGTGTTGCTGTCATGGAAGGAGTTCTTCTAGCATCACTTACAATATGTGGTTACAAAACAAAGTCTACTCAGATTAATTTGAGAGATGCTTTTGTCCAAAGCAAAGTTTATTTGACTTCAACAAGAGCAAGTGCTAGATCTGTCCCTTCTAACATACAGGAATAAATGTATTTACAATTAAAATGAACCACACAAGCATAAACGAGCATCAGTTTTGAGAAGTGGTTATTGATTTGATTCTTCACACCGGCATTTGTCTTTGTTTATTTCTTGTGATGCAACCCTGTTTGCCTTTCACATCTGAACACATCATGTCCAGAAAGCTCACAAACACTCCTGTCAGTCCTATCTGCTGTGTGCCCAAGTGATTGCTGTAATCTTTCTCATTCAGCCGAGGCTCATTTGTATGGGTGGTGGCATTGATCCATGTTTGCATCTACGTGCACCCCAGCTCTTCCTGTGAAAAGACTGAGGTGGAACTGAACCGCATTCAAATGTCAGCCTCATAACCGGAGTGACCACAGACTCATATGATACACATCAATACCATGTGTGCAATGAGACTGTAGAACAGCAAACAGGGCCTGTTTCAGTGTACATGTGTGCACCTTACTGCTGTTTGAAGATATTGTGAATGTATAATAAGCTGAAACTAAATGAAATGGATACATTTATTGCATAAAAATATTCCAAGATGATTCTGAAAGAACAAGAATTAAAAAAATAAGGAATAAACTTGGACATGCGCCGTCTTCCAAAATTATACAACATTTGCAACATAACACTGATTGCAGCTGCAGACATGTAGACCCACTGTCAAACTGTCAGGTCTGCCATTTTCTGTGCCAAAAATATTCAGAAAAATGGCACAGCTGAAACTGAACTGATGGATATCCTGTATGTTTGTGTTACATACCTTCCTATTGCCCCTCTCTCTGGTAACAGAGCAGGAGGCCCTGTCAGCAGATTCTCAGCCCTCGTAGTGAACAGACATCCATCTCAGTGGACAGCTGCTGTCCAGTCAGCTTGGGCTGAGTGACTGAATAGGAGAAAACAAGCTGTCGGTCTCCTTTTTTTCCGTCAGTAGCAAGAGAATGCAAAACAGAAAGTATTGCAGAACTGTATCATTAATAAAAAGCCATTAGTCTTAGACCGGATTTTTTTGCAATCAGTTCTGTTATTTAGTTAATCTTTCTCACATGTATTTGTAAGTAAAGATTGCTGTAGTGAGTCGTGACTTTTAGGCAGTACCACCTTTGTGCAGCTGAATGTGTTCCCACATGTTCAGTGTAAGTGATCCATCTCAACACATGATAAATTTTGCACATTTGCAACCCACTGTTGCTCACATAACGAGTCCTGTGTGTGTTTTGGCCACCAAATCATCGTGAACATTGGCGGCTTTGACATGTTAAAATAAATCAAAATGCAGCACAGTGCTTGGAAGCCTGTGGAGATGTGTTGCTCACTGTCATCGAACAGCTGTTAAAGCTTATATTTCAGTGACTGAGTGAATGGATGTCCATGAGTAAACAGGAATGCTCCCTGGTTCCAGTCTTTCAGTGCTTGTGCATTAAATCTTAGCATGAACACGTACAAGTCTGAGTGAGTTGAGCATTCCTAATTAGGTAGGGTGTGATTTATAGTAAATGGCTAAAACTGATCCGTCTTCACTTACTTTCACTTGCATAGACTTAGACAGAGTCACGCGGACACAGCTAGAATATATACAATATTTGATGTAATCTCATGCAAAATCTCTGCAATAACCTGTAGCATTTTGCAGCTTATTAAATGTAGTTTTGTTGATAATATATGATGTTATCTGATTTTCAGAGATAAAGCATCATCCCAAAATTTGCAGCTACTGTCCGAATAACCCAAGTCTTTGGAAATATTTCTTACAGATTGCATCAGATGACACAGGCATACGTAGATGAACATAATGTTTTGTTGCACCAGCTGTTACTTTCAGCTGTATCAGCATGTTCTGCAAGAGTTGCTGTTGCTCATGTCAGGACGTGTCGCATGTTTCCACTGAAAATCCAAAAGTGCAACAACTTGAGGGCTTCAAATAACATTTCAACGATAGATATCATCTTTGTCAAAACTGTTGCATAAAGGTTGAAAAGGTGCATTTGCAATGTTTTGAGAGTGCTTTGTAAGTAATAGTTAGCTTTGCCTTAACTATTAGTGTTAATGTTGAGTGATTATTACTCCGCCAAGGAACATGGCGGAGTTATGTGACGATTGGCGTATGTAACTTTGCAGGGAAGGTCAGAAATGACACAAGGACCAAGTGATTAGATTTTGGCAGTGATGTGGCTTAAGGGACTGCAGATGGAAATTAGCCGAAAGCTAACTCTGTTGCAATACATGAAATGGAAACATTTATGTATAATATTGTACATGGTCCCTTTTTAAATAAACTGATAACAACAGCAATAATAATAATAATAATAATAATAATAATAATACTTTGGATTCACGGATTTGTTAAAGATTTCTGTATTATAGCGGCACGGTGTCACTATAACTATGACAACAAGTGAACACTATTTCAGCTGCCTGCCGACGATGACATGCTTGCGATCCTACTACAAATCAACCACTGCAGACTTATCAGGACTTATCTGTCGGAAATCATACAACGACTGAGCAGCCTTGGGGGAGGACTACGCTCTCTGAGTGCTTTTCTTGTTTATTATTTGTGATGCTGGTCACTAATGTAACATAGTGTTGCAAAAAATGGTTAAAACATGGACTTCCTTTCTTTTACACCAGTGCATGTCATGGAAAATAGACACATTGCTAACAAGAAAAGCACTCAGAGAGCGGAGTGCTCTGTAAAGGCTGCTCAGTCGTCGTATCATTTCTGACGGCTGAAATCTTGAAAAATTTGTGGCAGAAATCACGGCGTCATAGAATGTGGCCATTTAATATAGATGTACCCACAAACAAAATGACCTTGTGTTGAGCACAGGCAAGTGTTATGCATGTGTGCGTTATGTACAGATAACAAATCACGTGTCCTAAATATGTAGCGGGTGGCGGGAATTGATGGGACTCGGAAACACCCCCACAATTTAATCGATTGTTCCTTGTATCATTACCAATGGATCAGTCCCAATAAGTCTGGCAGCAGTGGATTTGTAGTAAGATCACACATCAGCTGCCTGCTGTGATCGTCAGCAGGCAGCTGATGTCGTGTTCACTTGTTGTCATAGTTACAGTGACGTCGTGCCGCTATCTCACCATGATACAGGAATCTTTACCAAATCTGTGGATCCAGACTATGAGCTGCATCACTGCCAAAATCTAATGAGGTGATCCTTGTGTCATTTCTGACCTTCCCTGAAAATTTCATCCAAATCTGTTCATCAGTTTTTGAGTAATGTTGCTAACAGACAGACAGACAAATATACGTGTGAACAATGAATATGAGTGAACCATATTCTTTTTGAGTTTTATTGTCAGTAACAGTATCAAGGCTTATTTATATGTAAAGTACGATAAGTCTTGTTTGTATATATTCAAAAATAATGTTGCTTATATTTACCAACTGCAAAGATCTTCATTGCTCTTTTTGACTTAAATCGAGTATTTTATAACTAACTCAATCATCACACCTTGTGCAAAGGCCAGGTTCTTATGCAACACTCAAGCAGTTTTATATTTCAGCCTCTGTACCTGAGTTGTTAAAGTACACGTCTGGATGACAGCATGTCTGATTTTGTCAGCAAAAATGGAGATGAATTTTCATTAGAAGAGGCTGCTTTTTCTGCCCTTACCCCCTAAAAAATCCTTCATGTTTGAGTAATATTGAAAAGTGCTGTGTGGCCAGAATTAAAGCAGGAAGTATATGAGAAGCTGAGGGAATTCTTTGTTTTTGAATCCTCCTATGTGGAAATTGGTGTATGTGTGTATGTGTGTATGTAGCCACTGTTAAGGGTTATTTGTTGTCAGCATTTTTCTCAGATCATGCCCTCAATTATGGTTGTCTTCTCTTTTTCTGACTGCACACTTGGCAGATAAAATGTGGTTCTGTTTTAGAAGTTATGCTAAAGCAACACAGACTGTGCTGTTTGATATGTGAACATCTCAGCATAGTTTTAGGCATGCAGTGTGAAGGCATTTTAAATGAGCTATTGACCTTGTCATCAAGCTTTATCCAAGCTGTACAACACTGCTGTTCCTGGTTCAATATGTTAAGTGATGAAGTTCTGTTTTTTTGGCAACCGTGTGCCATCGGCAATAGTCTCCACGAACACAAACCGCTGCAGAAGATTTGTTGCCTGCTTTTACTCTGCTCTGGTTCAGCCTCATCACTGTCTGGCCTGTGAAATGCCAAAGTGTCAGTAAGTCACTCTTGTCTGGCGCTCACTGCTCATCATGACATTTAAGTCACCAAGTGGTGTTCCATCAATGCCAACCAATTACAAGCTGCGTTTTTCTGTCAATACTGTATATTTATGTATTTGTGACTATGTATAGAAAGGCAGTTAGATCTCCAGGTGTTACCCCTCATCCCTACTGGTTAGAACATACAAGCTCAGCCAATCAAATGAGCTTGTTCATCTCCATGGAGATGTCCAATGTTCTAATCCACTTTCATTCAAACAGAGCCACCAGCAAACTCATTAGTTTTAATAATGATTGGTTCCTATCTACAGCACTTTTTAATGGAAAATCATAATGTAGCTGAGGAATATTCACTGAAAGGTTCAACAGAAAGCTTCCTGTTACCAAACATAATGCATCAGCTGAACCCATTCATCAGCTCTTCTTTAGTGATGTGTACAGACAAGATTAGCATTGGTGGGTTGTCATAGCTACACTTTGTTCATGGTCTTCTGTGAAACGTGCTTAAAAGGCATTTTTACTCAAGTGAATAATCTTTCAAAAGCGTTCTTTAACAAGAGAAAGATTGGGCTACTTTGCCATTTTCACCACTTTATGGATAGTTTTTATTTTTCTAGACAGTTATTAGAAAAAAATGCACAGATCCCAAGGACAATTGAACAGTAATCTAGAGTAACATTTAACTAGGAGTAAATATTTGTTAGTCTTCTTTTCTTTATTTTTCTTATTAGTGGTGGGTAAATGTTTCCTGTCTTAGTCGAACATAGTCAGTGGTGGAAAATGCAAGAGAAACCTTGGATTTAATGTCTTTTGGACACAATAACCTCAAACAAGTGTTTCCATTAGCTTCAGATCAGACCCTCCCAATGCTTTGGCTCAGCCATATTCTTTAGAAGTGTGTTTGAATGACTTTCCACAGCACCTCCAGCCTGCCATTGACCACTCATTTCAGCCGGCTTTGACCTCGCCATCCGCTATCTGCCTCCTACCGTTTTCAGAATCAACTTTGCCGCAGGAAACAACTACAACAACCTCTTGGCATCAAACTGCCACACTGAAAATTTCAAGCTTTACAGAATTTGGATCATATAGCCAGGCAGCACAGCTCGTTTTTTCAAATGGATTATCTAATTTAATGACAGTGCTTCTCTCCCTGTGTGCCAGTGTTCCACTAAAATTGTTCCACCTGTCACCATTTGAGGGGAACCCCCAAGCTGCATCCTTTGTTTAATTCCACCTAAAATGATTGTGATTGTTTCCCTTGATGGACACCGTGTGCATTACTAAATAGTCTGCCACCTCGGGGAAATTAAAGTTTTAAACTAAAATCTCGCACATTGGGTGACTCGTTCTCCCACATATCAGTTACTACGAAGACATGGATGTAGAATTGACCACAGGACCTGACACTGTACTGAAGTCAGATCAACTCAACCAAATGACTGATTATATTTCCACCGTTAGTAAGAAGAGGACAACCATGGCAGGATGAGACCCTGCCAGTACTGGAGAGTGGGCAATCAAGGAAAGAATACAAAGAGTCACCCCCAGCAAGGACAAGGCCACAACAGAGAAAAAAGTGGAGAAAATGTGTGAAAAAGGAGATTTAGCAGAGATGCAGACAGCTTGGGAAAAGGCTAGAAAACCCAAGTGGGACCATATAAAAAACAAGTTGGAGAAAAAGGAGGATAAGATGATGATAGTAATTTGGTTGGTAAACTTGATGAAACAATTCATCAATGCATTTATGATGAAACAATTCATCAAGAAAGAGAATCCTGGAACTTCAGCACCCACGCAGCCCACTCCGAGTCAACCCCACCCCAAAGCAGAGGAGACAAAACAACCCATAGCTCCTCCCACGAAGACAGTGGTTGGCTTATACCCCACATTACCAGCCAGTCCTCCACCACCACCCTATGACTATCACTGTCTTCTATCTCAGAAAACGAACACGCTCCACAGTTTAATGAAACACAAATGAGCCTAAGCATTGTTTTCCCCGATAGCAGGATAATAGTGAGATGCAGCCAGATCATTCTGTAATACAGCAAGACTTGTCCGTGTGGCAACTTCAAAAGGTGGATATTGTTTGTCTTAAACCGTCCTGTAGTAGATTTACTTTGGGATGTAGGACCATGTTGTGCTGTATCACACTTCTGCTGAGCTTCAGCTGGACAGTCACCCTGACATTTTCTTGTAAGATACCTAAATAAACTTGGGAATTAATTTTTCCCTCTCTGGTGCCGAACTGTCCACATCCAGATGCAAGAAATCAGCCCAAAGTCAAGATGCGTCATGCTCTGTAATCTACCTTTAAGTGGATGTTGTCATTTCAGTTTGCAGTCTCCTTTTTACACCATACCTAGTGCTGCATGTTTTTTGTTTTTTTCTTTTGAGAAGCTGTTCAATTTCATCCACAAAACATTAAGCACTGTGGGTCTCATGTTGCAGTGATGTTAGTTTTTGGAGAGCAGCAGCTTCCTCTGTGGTGCCTGTTCAATCATTTTCATATGGTAGACTCATTAACAGAGATGTTAACCAGCTCTTTTTTTTATTTATTTTATTTTATTTTTTTTTTACCTCATTCAGCATTCTGCTTCATGCCTTTAGAGTCACTTTAGCTGGGCACTATTTCATTTGGGCAAGAAGCTGCGGTACCTCATCATCTCCATATATAGATAGTTTGGTACACTGTTGATGGATAGCTGAAATCTGTGAAATGACTGTGTGACTCTTTCCAGATCCATGCAAATCAACATTTCTTAATTGTAAGTCTTCTGAGATCTTGTTTTTTGATTCAGGAGATGCTTTCTGTGAAAAACAGAGTCAAACTATGCAGTGAATTGTCAGTATGGACTCGAATAATACAATAATTTGTGTGTTATTAGTTCAAATCTTTGCATATAAATGTAATTTAGGAGTTCTTAGGCTTCACCTAACGGACTAAGTAAAAATGTATTCAAATTCCTGATCATGTATCTGTCATTTAGCACATTTATTGATTTCAGAGACTGAAGACTTAAAACCTGGATATTTGCTGTTTTCTTACAGCCTTCTGTAGTCTCAACAAACTGTACAATGAAATGCAATCATGGTATTTCATCAGCTTTGTGCTCACAATTTTCTTTTTTTAGATAAAGTTGATCAAATCTATTAAATAGCTAAACTGTCAAATCTGCAAAGCAACACTGTATCTTTAAATTAATATTACCATTTTTGCTCCGTGTTATGTAGTTGATTTGTTTTGAAAAGAGGAATTTCTGGCATGTAGGTGAAAGTTGTGTGAGATGACTGACTACTGCCTAAATGAAAATAATTCATCACGTCACAGTTGTTTTCATTTGTAAGCTTAGTCTGTACAGTCATGTTTTTGCTGAACAGGCTTGTTCACTTACACCTTTGTTTACTCTCAAACTGAACTTACGTGACTCCCACTTTTAAGTTGCCTCACACAGTACTTCTGTATTTTCTCGGAATCAAGATGATATTGACAAAGCTGATTTTTGATCCAACTGTAGCACTATCACCATGTGTTACTGCAATTACAAGTTTTTACAGGGTTTCTTTATGAAATCCTTTAGCATTATAGCATTATATGTAAGATTTCCTGCAGTGTTTTGTAGTTGATATGTTTGATTGCGCCTGATTTAAGTACCAATTCCACTAACATTAGAAAACAAATACCTGTTTTTGTGGAAATCAGAAACAAAAAAAAACATCTGGCAGCAAATGCCATTTATTTAAAGAGTGTAGCTGCTGACTGAATTGGCCACAAGACAAGAATCTACAGTATCTGTTGTTTGTCACAGCAATGCTGACCTTGATATTGTAAGGTTTCTTGCAGTTTTTCCTTTTCTTATTTAGAATTCAGGTGGAGAACATATTCTAAACACTTTTCAATGAAATTCAGTTGAACATTTTATAAACCATGTACTGTTTATACGGTGAAACCTTTTTACCATTGTACTGTAGATGTGACTCAAAAAACAAACATCTGAATAGTAGGCCCAACAAAAACTGAACATTATGTGCAGAATAGTATTTATTGCAGGGCTTATGAGTCATATTGCATTAAATAGACGTTGATCTTTCTTACTTTTTTCTCCACTTAGTTTGTGTTTACTTGTCAGTGGTTGTTAGATGTCAGATTGAAAGTTGAAAAAGAAATCTGAGAAGTGGGTGACTTTTTCTTTTGCCAAATGAAAATGTTGTTGATGACAGTAAGACTTCATGAATATGTAGGTCTTGGCTCTACTGGTGGTCTCTTATGTTCTCTTAAATAGCTACTGTCAAGCTGTGCATAATTCAAGAGAGCGGAGTGAAGTTGTTTGTTGAAAACGATACACAACTCCTTTTCCATTCTCACTGTGTTTATGTTATTATTAGGGTTCGAGCACCATTTGGTACACATATGTAACTTGTCAGGATGCACAAAAAATCCCCTTGCACAAATACCCAAAACCCAACAGGAAGTCAGCCATTTTGAATTATGATTCATATTTTGGACAATTTTGTGTCATTTTTGGACATTTGCAAAAGCTATAAACTCAAACAGGGTAACCCTGAGAAAGCTCAAATTTGGCCAGGTTGCACATCAGGCATGGGTGATCAAAAATTATCAAAATCCTCTGCAAAAGTCTGAAGGCGTCGAAATGGCAACCAACGGAATTTCAACGTTTTGCCATGAAATAGGAAGTGCTGTGTAACTGGCCTGTACATGCTCCAAAATGGCAAGCATATTGGAGTGTTGAAGTGCACGTTCCACGCTGCTTGCATTCACAGTCATACCACGACGTGGTAGTCATTTCATGTTCTACGCTCCAAGCAGCATTAATGGCGGCCATTTTGGATATTTCGCCATGAAACAGGAAGTGCTGTCTAAATAGCCTGTACATGCTCCAATCTGCCTGAAACTTTACATGTGTGATCAGAGTCTGGCCTTCACCAGATACATAGGCCGAAATTGACTCTCAGTCGCAGCGCTACCTGGTGGACATGCGAGGACCCGACCACTGCTGCTTGCAGGTTTAATTGATGTTATTACTGTGAAGAATGGAGAATTAGATATTGCCATAATCACATTTAAACAAAAACTAAATTGTACCTGTTTTAAAAGGTTTACAAGGAAAGAAGGGTTTCAGAAATGTCTTTATTCCTTGTTACTCTTAACTAGAGTGACTTTACGTGGATGTTTTACTAATTAGTTTGATATGTTAAACTAAATCATTTACTGTGTGGGCGCTGTTTTGCTGAAGTAATATTGCACCTAAGAATGAGAGTACAGACCAATTTAATCTGCAAGCCTGTGTGGAGTCAGTGAGTCATTGTAATAAGCATTAAGATAAACTGCTCAGGTAAAAGCAGAAATGCCACATTAACAAATGCTCTATTATGAAGCAAAGTCCTTTCGTTCAGAATTTTTATTTTACCCAAAGGAAAAGAACAGAAAAATAAGGCACAAAAAATTGAATAGAACAAAAGTAAAACTACTCATCCTCATCCCTCACCCATCCTTGGTGTATCAATGGATCAACTGTTCAACAAGTCAAATCTAAGCGTAGTGAATTTATATTGCACATTTTAAAACAACCTCTGTTGAACGTGATATGGCAGGCAGCAGTAAATATATGTGACAACAAAACAGAATAAAAACTTTAAAAATCAATGAATAATCATTTATAAATTAGTCAATCAGCAATGTGCTGTAGCTGACTGATCAACTGCAATGAGTATAATATAATTTTTTGCATATAACATCTTTGTCTCTCTAAATATGGTAGAGTAAAATGTAAAACAAATGTGTTTGAAATGTAGGAGAGTGTAAATATAACTAAAGGAGCATAAAATGAAAATACTTAAGTGTACTGGAAATACTTCAAAATTACAATAAAAAAAAGTAGTGCGGGAGGTTCCAGCTTTGCGTGTACTTTTATAACCTGTTAGAATTTTACTTAGAGAGCCAATATTCATCATTTGGGTTTGGAACATGTAAAATAGCCACACACAGTCTTGCAGGCTTTTTAAAAAAAATCTCTGTACTTACGTTTGGGTTTCAGGGCAGCAACTCACTAAATTGTTAAATGAAATCTTTGTGAAGAAAAAAAAATCTTTCAACTCCTTTTCTGGACAAATAAATATCTCTGGTCTCTGGCTGTGAGTTTTTCACTGCTGAATGAACTGAAGATTACTTAGTTGACCAATGGAGTTAGCTGCTTTCAAACATTTTATTTCATGGATGGCAGAGCTTTGGCATTTAACCTACTCGTCGTGCAGCTGGCCCCTCTAATCCCTCCCTGTTTTGTAAATGGCTTCCACACTGTGTGGCAAAATTCACAGATAACGCTGTTAGCATTTCCCCTCCATTTAATTAGCATGTCAATGAACAAAAGTAGCAAACTGCTGGGTAACTTTCATAATCACGATATCTTATAGTATTTTTGTCTGTTAGACTTTTCGGGGGACTTGGACACAACTGTTGGTGCCCTCAGTGTTTTCACATTTTAGGCCTAAAGTCATTTCAGGGCATCTGGGAATCATAGTAGTGTAACATTTGGTCACCACAGCAGAGTGGAGTTCAGTCCCCTTCAGCTATGCCTCTGGCTGGCGGCTTTAATGAACCCATTTGGCAGTTCAGGTAGAAAACTGGCAAAGAATCATGTTCTGGCCTCTGCTGTTGGACGTCTGTGGTCCTGTCTGAGCCGTAATCCAGTTTTTATGGTAATACAAAATGTAATTCTGTTCTTCGTTTAGTGGGATGAGCTCTTTTTAAAAGGCGCCGTAAAAATTCTTATTAATGCAGAAAAGGTTTATTTGAAATAGAATGTATAATAGCCAGTTTTAAAGAAGCAATAATATCCAAGCTGACACTATTTTTTCTGTCATTTCAGTGTCGTTTTACAATAATTTCTTATCAGAACTCATTCAGAATGATATTCAGAAAGTCTATGAACACATGTACTGCCAGTCTCTCCCTCTTTATCTGATCTCCTGCGACCTCCTCTCTTGTAGTCTCGGGAGCCTCTGGCGCTGTGTGACCTGAAAGCAGAAGTATCTCCCAGGATCTCGGCTGAGGACTTAATCGACCTCTGTGAACTGTCACTGGGTGGGCCCACCAAG
This sequence comes from Amphiprion ocellaris, assembly GCF_022539595.1. Classification (NCBI taxonomy): domain Eukaryota; kingdom Metazoa; phylum Chordata; class Actinopteri; family Pomacentridae; genus Amphiprion; species Amphiprion ocellaris. Next base: position 19,890,927 of record NC_072769.1, on the reverse strand, counting down.
AGGAGCAGAGCTGGCAAGCCCAAAATTGTTGCTGTGGATATTCGCAGTGTAGAAGAGTATCCTTCCAGTTTCTCTGTTCACCTATTCAACAGTTCAAACATGCAACTCCACTGCTCATGTAATCACTACAACATACAGAAGCTTGCCCTAACAACCCCGGGTTGCATTCCACATGGCCAAAACAACAGATGCTCTGCACACATTTATCTTCATACATATCTGTGATAACCAGCATTGGCAGCTGCAGATAAGGCTGATTACAGTAATGTTCATGTACTCAAACCTGCTCAAACTTGAAGCTTTTCCATTCCTTAAAATTTCTGAATCGCACTGTTGACGCTTCAATGCGCAGCTGCCATAGAGATGGAGGTTACATAACATCTGGTAAATAAAGGATTAGCAGTGCACAGTTTCAGACAGGCTCTCTAGAAAGTTGTTCATCGTGTTGAATTTGGGTATAAAAATCAAAAGTGACAGAAATAGATGCTTAAGGACAAAAAAACCCCACATGGCTCCATACTCACATCCATGCTGCAGATGGGTTTTTTTTAATGTCTTTTTTGTTTCTTTGTGGTTCACAGCCACAATCAAACCACATCTTGCCTGGCAAAATGTGCATCAAATAGCACAGGTAGGGTTGTAAACAAGCCTACCTGTGCTGTTGTGCTGACCTTATTCAAGTTAGAGCTAAATGGCTAAAAATAAAAGTCTGATATGACACACTGGGGGAGTGAACAATTAGACATAATACAATACTAAAAAACTTCTTCAGTTCTTAAGAATCCTTGACAGTGTAACACAATTCCTGATGGAAGTTAATACGTCAGTTAGGTAAACAGACATCTTTTAGCACTTGAGGAGAAGATGTTCAGCATCGCTCCGTACTGAACTCTGCCAAGTCTGCTCAGCCGTTGTATGATTTCTGACTAATGAAATCTTTTTAAGTAGGATTTGTAGTAGGATCACAATCATGTGATTGTCAGCAGGCAGCTGACGTAGTGTTCACTTGTTGTCATAGTTACAGTGACGTCGTGCCGCTATCTTGCAATAATACAGAAATCTTTAACAAATCCGTGGATCCAGACTTTAAGCCACATCACTGCCAAAATCTAATGAGCTGGTCCTTGTGTCACTTTCAGAACATGCAAACTCCATGCAGAAAGATCCCGGGAAGGCGGCAACATGAACCAGGGATCTTCTAGCTGCAAGGTGAGAGTGCTAACCACCAAGCCACTGTGCAGCTCCCAAACAATCCCTCTTTTTAAAACATTTTGCTACCTTGTGATCAAACGTCTAATATTAATCGTCCTTTTTGCTCTAATTTGGTCTCCAGTAGTCTGTATTCTTTATCATTGGCTGCATATTTTACACAGCTTCTGCAATCTACATGTTACTAGTTTCAAACAAACAAAACAGCAGCAACCTCTGAGCAGCAACCTGAATTTTCACATTCTGCAGAGGAACTGGATCGTGCAGTAAGGCAGCCACTTTTAATGACAGCATTCACTTTCCACCAAAACAATTCCTCCATCACTGTTTTTAAGGGGACACCGTCAGCTGTATGCCTAGCTTAGCTTCCAATGTGATTGTGTGTGTTTTTTTTAAAGAAATGCACACAAGTCAGAGTGGTTTTTATCCCCTATAGCGGAATGATAATGAGGTGCAGCCAGACATCTCACACATTCTGTTCTGCACAATGTTCTGGCTGTGTGACACTCAGAGGAAAATGACTGGCTTCTCAGCTGTTAAACATAATACCTTTACTTTTTTCTTTATCAAGACCTTATAGAGAGCCATCTAGTTGGACACAGCTTGAAAGCTGGCTCATTTAGACACTGATTTTAACACTGTGCACAGAGCAGTGATCTTCTACATCTTACCTGACTGACCTACAGATTTCTCCTCTTTGATGCATGTGTCTCTATTCAGTTTCACAGGTGCCCTGGTTCTTCAGAGGACAAATTCCTTGAGTATATTCCAGGTCCCTATGAAAGCTGCAGTTCATGCTTCTTTGAATTTGTGTAGCTTGTTTTTATGTCATATCTATACCTGCACCATTGCTGATACAGTTTTGTGTCCATTCACTCGTGAACAAGACTGAGAGGTCGCGACACGTGCGGCAGCAAAATGTGTGCAGAACTACATACATGCAAGAAGTCTTTCTTTTCATCCCACAGTGCCTCTGATCTCTTGCTTACCTCTTGACCTGGTGCCAGTGCTTTGCAGAGTTCTGAAATTAAACTTCGGGCACAGAGACCAAAACAGCTTGGTTTCCATCAGAGGCAAGTAGGGGCAAATTCAGGAGGGACGATCTGCTCCAGTTATGTGCTGCCAGATTCTGCAACATTCAGTTAGGCCCTTCATATCTACACAGGCTGCCCCACCAAATCCTGCAGTCTGAGAGATCTGACCCGAGCAAAGTGCATTCTTCTGGCCTTTTATTTCTTCTTTTATGTGCTACATTTGGTTTTGTGTGTGTGTTATTCATAAGAGAATTCTGTTCTTTGTAGCAATTAGTCTACCACTCACCTGATAGTTATGGTGGATGCAATTTAATGTAAAATGTGGCCGGCATTCTTTTAATTAAATAAGCTGTTCACAGTTGAGCTTTGTTGGACTAAATGGTGCAGCACTTGAGCTTTTTCTATTTGCAACCACTGGGTGTGCAGTGTGTGTGACTGTTTGAAGTCTAAATAAGATAATTTGTAGTAGCAGTTTTGAATATTTAGGACAAATAATTTTTTATTATGCTTTTAAACAATTTTAAACCCCTCTGGCTTAGCTGGAATTCTCAAAAAGCTCCAAACAAGGTCATCCTTTTCATGAAACATGTTTTTTAGATGCATGTTTTTTGGATGCACGGCAGCAATATGTATGTCCTTGATGTGCATACAGACTCACAGCGATACAGTAAAATTCCCTCTACGTCCTTTAGATTTTTAAAAAAAGGAAGCTTTCTACTGCTTGTCACAATCAATAGCCTCTTTATCTGTCTTTTTCATCGTTCTGCATATAATTACAGTATTACATTAAGACATTAATTTTGCTTTTGCTGGATATAGTATAATGGCCAGGAAAGCCTTGAATATATAAATAAAAGCACTAAAAGGGAGTGAGGGCTGCACAGTGGCTTGGTGGTTCGCAATTTCGCCTTGCAGCTAGAAGATCATTGGTTCGCATCCCAGTCTTCCCGGGATCTTTCTGCATGGAGTTTGCATGTTCTTCCTGTGCATGTGTGGGTTTTCTCTGGGTTCTCCAGCTTCCTCCCACAGTCCAAAAACATGCTGAGGTTAATTGGTAACCCTAAATTGTCCGTAGTGTGATTGTTTGTCTCTATATGTAGTCCTGTGTTAGACTGGTGACCTGCCCCCCCCCCCCCCCCCCCCCCCCCCGACCCTAATGAGGATTAAGCAGTGTATAGATAATGGATGGATGGACTTAAAGGAGTGAGCCTCAAACCTTCAGTTCATCAGTGGAATAGTGATTATCTAAGGGGTTAAAAAGCCATTGATCAATAAGGATTAGTGGACAAGAATTTTGAAATGGCAGTTCCTCCAGCCAAATTTCTACTCTCTGGCCTCCTAATAGACAGATGCTCTTTAGGCCAAGTCACATGGACCAAAGGGATTTGACCACTTTCACAGGATTTGGCAACCCCTTGTTGACCTTTATTGCAATCTTAGGCAAAGCTTTGTTGTGGGTGTCTGTGGTCACAAAAAGTTGATGAATTTTTAGGCCTGTGAGAAGTAAATCTGAGCAATCTAGATTTCGCTGTTGAAGGACTCTGCCATTGTTCTCTTCTGGAAATGTGTGCATCATGTAACTCCAAGACTATATGTACCACAAAAGGATTTTTCAGCTCGTGGACTATAGCGTGTACTATGAAATTAATTCTCTCTGTTCCTGTGGCAGCTGGTATGGTTTGGTGAACATAATAATTGTAGCAAAAGCGTCAATATCTCTGCGTTCTCCTTTTCTAAGGAGTTATGATTCTAATATATACCACTCTGCGGTTGTTTTGCTGTTTCCTTGTCAAAGGCCTCACTAAGATGCAGTCACTTATTTTTTGTTCTCTTTTCTTTTTCTTCTCTTTTTTGTCCATTTCTCTTCCACTGCTGACACGCTTATTATATTTCCTACATCTCTTATCAGTCTCTCCAGGATTTCGTGGGCATTTTTCGAGATTGTTGCGCCCGAAAATGCCTGAATTCGCGGCAGCTTTTCTAAAAAATTGTGATGTAAGTTGCGATGTTTTAAGTTTATTTGTTGCGATGAAATTGCGGGAGACAGTGACAGTTGCTAAAAAGTTGCATTTTTTCAGCTTTTAGAATGTTTCAACATTGTAATTGACAATATTTATTGTGAAATTAATTCTTTAACGCTCCAACCCATTTACACAAAAGCTGGCATACTATGGTGGGAAAGTAGCAGCAGCCAGATACTGGTTTAACATGAAGTGGTTGGTAGATTTAAGGCACAAAATGATAATTTACTAGTGAATGAATCACATTTGGACACATCACTTAGTGGCTTAAAAAGTTAGTTTCACTTCCTGGCACACACGTATTCACACACATGCGTTCACAGCTTGTCACTTGTCAATATGTAGCGGGCGGCGGGAATTGATGGGACTCAGAAACGCCCCCACAATTTAATCAGCTGTTCATGGTAGCATTTCCAATACATCCACAGCGGTGGATTTAGGATCGCAATGATGTGATCGTCAGCAGGCCACTCAGGTAGTGTTCACTTGTTGCCATGGTTACCGGCCACTGTCTCAATGGGAAATCCTTAACAAATCTGTGGAGCCACACGTCAAGCCACATCACTGCCAAAATCGAATCACTTGGTCCTTGTGTCATTTCTGACCTTCCCTAAAAACTTAATCCAAATCCGTTGGTCTGTTTTTGAGTAATGTTGCTAACAGAGGAATGATTCACATATGACTATCGTCACATAACTCCGCCGTGTTTCTTGGCGGAATAATTAATCTAACTCACCTTCATTCTTTCAGTGCTCCAAGAGATCTGGATGTTACAGTTTCCATCACGGTGATTTGTCGGGTCTGCGGTCCGCTCGTTTCAGCCATTCTCCTGATATGTTTCACGGTAGAAATGTGGTGTTTGTCAGTCGACGATTTATTTTTTTTTTTTGTATTCCAGCACAATATTGCACGGGTGTAAAACAGTTTACTTCCGCTTTGGTGAAGAACATCATCAAATTAATTGTTTCATGGTCTTCAACAGTAATTTTTGTTGGTAAATGAGACACATTTGATTGGGACATGTCTGCATCTTCAAGCCAAAAACAAGTGAATTTGTTGATGTACGTGCATTACGGTTGCGCTGGGGACTGCTATGATTGGTGGAACTCATGGGAGGCGGGTCAGAATTGCAGGCCAAAATTGCGATGATTGGACAAAATTGCAAGGTTGCGCAGAATTCGCGGACATTGAATGAATTTTCGCGATCACAACATCGCAAATTCCTGGAGGGACTGTCTTATTTTCATCTGCTCTGCATCTGCAATTTGTTTCACACATTGCTGTGTTGAAGTTTGTGTTTTATACACTGCCTGTCCAAAAAAAACTTGCACACTCTAATATTTCATTGGACTTTAGCTTTGAGAACAACACACATTCGTCGTGGCATCGTTTCGATAAGCTTCTGCAACATCACAGCATCTATTTCTGTCCAGAGTTGCTTTAATTTCCTACCAAGATCTTATATTGATGATGGGAGAGTCGGACCGCTGCACAAAGTCTTCTCCAGCACATCCCAAAGATTCTCAATGGGGCTGAGGTCTGGACTCTGTGGAGGTCAATCCATGTGTGAAAATGACATCTCATGCTCCCTGATCCACAGGCTTGTAGACACTAGGCATGATGAGTGTATCACTTTATCATGGTTTCATACTGTGTATTCCTGTATTCCTTGGCCTCGATGACCTGTTTGAAGCTGTATTCCTTAACCTCGGTGCCTCTAGCTTCGGCAGAGGCCATATTTCTGGCAGTATCAACATTCCCTTCAACACAGCGTTCAGCTCTGATGGTGAGCTGCTGCAGTGTCCTGCAACAGGTGTCCTCCAGAACTACAGAGGACGCGTCATCGTGGTCATCGGCCACGCTATGAAGAGTGCTGCTATGGTGAGAAAACAGACACACACACACACACACACACACACACACACACACACACACACACACACACACACACACACACACACACACACACACACACACACACACACACACTCTGTTACTGTTTCATTTCTGCCCTGAGCTCATATGGATACTAATGTCATTCTGTTGCTTGGTCCAACCTTTGGTTCAGAATCTATCGTATCAACAACTGTCATGTCTGCTGGATTTTAATGAGATTCATGGTTCCCAGAAGATGAAACCTGCTGGTCCTAGTGCTGTCTAGATGAAGTGGATTTTCTATTTTTATTTTTTTAATAAAATGTCTCAACTACTTTCAGATGTATTCTCATGAAACTGGTCACAGACACATTAATGTCTCTGTCAGGAAGAACTTAGTGAGCCCATCACAGCAGCTGCCATCCAACAAAATTGTTTGAAAAACATATAAGCAACAAACAGATGTACAGTGCAATGAATAAGAGACCCTTTTTGAAGCAGAAATTTTGGCTTTTCGTAGTATGAAAAGCACAGGGTGTAATTGATAGCATTAAAAATGCCTGCATTCCACTTAGATAATATAACTCCTGGATTCTGGTCTTGTGCATGTTTGTTCACTGTCATGTCTGACTGAGTCATTTGATGTAACTGGGCTATGATTAATGAAATTAGCTTCACCTGTTCCCGTCCTTTTTTCTGACAAGTAAAAATACCTGCTTCCTGTTATTCAGCACACAAAAAAATCCTAACAGACATCATATGAATGTTTTTTAACTGTAGATTCTATTTAAAAACGAGAGGAGGTTTGCTCTGTATTCCTGTTTTCAGAGATCTCCTTAGTGTCTTGGGTGACGGATAACATCAGATTTTTGGGGCCACATTGTCTCAATGATCCCCCCCAATCATTATCTCCTCAGTGTCACACGTAACCGCATTAATGAGTTCATGCTGTTTCTTGAAATAAGTTTTCCTACTGGCATTTTTGAGAAAGTTATTGTTTGGAATCATCCTGAACCCCACCCAGGCTTTTCAAGTGAAATTACTCACCAACACCAATTATCACAACTCTCAGTGCTGCTGTCTGCCTTAAAAATAAGTGAACAACTAAGTTTTTTTCCCCACACAGAGGCACACATGATTTTGTACAAAAAACATTTTTAGACACATAAATGTGACATCGCTAGTGAAAGCGTCACACTATGAAGATTATTCATTTTTGAAGAGAGCATGTCGTAGTGGAAGCCAACTCAGGGTCCTCATGTGGATACCAGGTTGCCCCCGTTCAGTGAAATACTTGCATTTTATTTATCTACTAGGTGGAGTCTCACAAAATTTTATGAGGACATTCATGGTTTCTAGGTGATGTATCCATGAGGTGGATTGTCTCACATTTATGTTCCGCATGTTCCACATTTTAGTTGTAAGGATGCGCTCAAGTATTATCTTTGCAGAATCACCACATCAAGCTTTTAATGATCGTAAGACTTTGATTTACAACAAAATCCCTTCAGGACTAATGGCATTCCCATCAGTCTCAGCTGCACTTTGGGTTAAGTGCAAATTGGCAGCATGCTGAGATGATAATCTGTACATGGTAAACACACTGAGCATTATGCCAAACCTGGTAAACATCAGCATGTTAGCATGGAGATATTTGCATTTAATTTAAGGCACTGCTGGGCCTAAGAACTGTCACAGAGCTAATAGTTTGTTTGTAGACACTTTTGCTGAGACAATAAATCTCCATATTAAGACCCCGTCTTGTCAAATTAACAGCAGCCTGGACAAAAACTTGAATATTTGAAATACTAGAAATATTTTCTGCAATACTTGCCTCTGGAAACAGCATCTGTGATTTAGGTTTGACCTGTTTCAATACTTTAATTTTCAGTTGTGTTAGTTTGATAGTATAATGTAGTAAAAAAAAAAAAAAAAAAAAAAAAAAAAAAAAAAAAAGACTTGGGATTTTGTCATATTTCTAAGAGACATTAGGACATTATCTGACACTGAAACTGCAATTTACATAAATCACTGTCATTGACATTTCAGCGAACAGAAATAACTTTGCTCACTTAAGCGTAACTGAGCTATATTGATCATTATGAATTCTCCTTTTGTTCTTTTTTTGGAATAAATTAACTAAACTGGAATTTAAAAAACTCAGCAGGGATATGACTTCAGGCAACTTCCCAATTTAGAAAAGATGTCCTCCTTCCATATATTGGAAAGTGAAAGCAGAAAATAAGTAATTTTCCTTAATTATAGAGACAATCTTGCCTTTATTTTTTGGAGCAACTGTGTCAAACTTGTATGCAAGAACTCAAAAGTATAATTGTTAATGTGATAGAATTCATCTGTAGAGAGACCGGAGTGCAAATAAAACCATTTGTAAACTAGTAATAGTTTAGTTTATCTGCACATAGTCATAGCTTTACTTTACTGCAGATTCGGTATTGTGCCTCTGATGTTTTTCACAATAACCCTCATGTGCTTTAACCATTTGATACACAACATGGGTCAAAAGTGATCCAAATCCAGTGGAAAATGGGTATCTCCTGACCCACGCTGTGCATCAAAGGGTTATGCTAAATTAAACAGATTTATATTCTTAACATCCTTATTCCTGAGATCTTCTGTTTTCTCATCCAACATATTTAAATATACCACTGACCATGCATTAACCTACATACACTACCAGTCAAAAGTTTTGGACACACCTTCTCATTTAATGTTTTTTCTTTATTTTCATGATTATTTACTTTGTAAATTCTCACTGAAGGCATCAAACCTATGAATGAACACACGAAACAAGAAAACATGTTTTGACTTATTTCACACTTCTTGTTTCCTGCATAATTCCGTATGTGTTCATTCATAGATTCGATGCCTTCAGTGAGAATCTACAATGTAAACAGTCATGAAAATGAAGAAAAACAATTAAATGAGAAGGTGTGTCCAAACTTTTGACTGGTCGTGTGGCTTTAGTAAAACTGAGCACATTTTTCATTACTATCATTGTGTGATAACGATCCGGCATGATAATTGATCTTCATTTTCATCATCACTTGCAAAAGTTAGGATGATTATTCATCATCCATATGGTGAGCTCGATTAGATTTTCTAAATGGGTGGTTTTACAATGTGGTGTTTTGCAGGCAGCTTACTGGTGCATGTACTGTATGAGAAACCCCACACTTCAGCAATCCATAAGACCTTCCAGTGGTGCAGGTCACGAAATTAAATGTCGATAAAGGGACTCAATTGTGCTTAAATGTCAGTCACATCTCTGCGCAGCACCATTATCATTAACTTTGGGGCAAAGCCATGAGTCCACTCACTGTGCAGTCAGGCTTTACTGTAAACCTTTAACATCTAAACCCCACTAGCATTCAGAAGAGAGCCCAATTCTGCAGGCTCAGTTCTTACAGGAGCCTTACAGACGATCTAATCTGATATTTTTAAATTCTACCATCAAACAACTCTGAGTGTGTGACCAACAACACAAACAGGCAAAATAGGTCTTGTTTTGTTGGTTTGTCATGGGGACATGAATGACTAAATCATTCAGTTGCACAATACATGAATTCACAGAGTGTTTTTCTACAACAGTTGTTGCACATCATTGTGGGAAGTTGCTGGTTTTCACTTCTTTTAACCTCTATTATGCTGTGTCTGGAGGCATTATGTTTTCAATTTGCCTGTCACAATCTCGTGAATGTGATATCTCTTGAAGTTGAATTTCTTAATATTTGGCACAAACTTGGATTCGAGGATGACTGATTAGATTTCAGTGGTCAAAAATCAAAGGTCATTATGCCCTCACAAAACATTTTTAGTAATTTTGCAAAATTTTACTCAAACTTTGAACAAAAAAAAAAAAAGATGAAATAATGGCATTGTATATTTAAAAGCTCAACTGTGAACATCAACATAATGTTGTGCAAAAACACCATTATATTTGCCCATTATTCAGCACGATAACTCAGGAACAGATGGTGAAGTTGTGGCCATATTTCACATTTGGGGTGTTCACCTTGAAACTGTGGTGATTTTTATAGATGTTCTGTGCTGCCGGGTCAAAGATGTGTGTGAAGCCTTCATAGCCTCTAAGTGAAGCCAGCATGCTTCTCACTGGAAATTATTAACTTGCATGTCAATATAGTGATAGCTTCGATTTCGAAAACAAATACACATATTACCTTTTATTAAATTACTTCACAGTCATCACATGTTTCATGAGTCTGGCTGTAAACTGAAATTGACTGGTTAACAGAGACATTCAGACACAAGGCTGTTATTCAAATGTTCCTGTTAACATATTTCTATTCAGAGCCAAGTTCAGACTGTATGACAGCTGATGTTACAGGCAGATCAACATATACATTTGTAGTGTGGCAGGAGTGTTAGGAAGGTATGCTGCTAACTAAGAGATGCGCCTCAGGCGGAACTAAAGTACTGCCTATTCTGCAGGGATATTATTGAGCAACATATGCAGAGAGTTGTGAAACTGTATTTCAGTGTGCATCAGTGTACACAAGAATCTGTCTATTTCTAGTGTAATATATGAATATGTAAACTAGAGCTGCAAAATGAGGCAATTAACTCATTAGTCGATAAACAGAAAATACAGTCAGGTCCATAAATATTTGGACATTGACACTATTTTCAGCATTTCAACTCTGTAATCAGTCAAGATGTGCTTTAAGTGCAGACTTTCAGCTTTAATTTGAGGGTATTTACATCCAGGTAAACAGTGCAGGAATTACAACACATTTTATTTTAGTTTTAAGGGAAGCTGCCTAGCTATTCCATGGTCAGTTGTGTGTTATTCCCTCATTATTTCATTTGCAAGGAACAGATGAAAGGTCTAGAGTTCATTTTAAGTGTGATATTTGCGTTTGGTGAGGTCAACTCTCAATGTGAAGTCCAAAGAGCAGTCACTGTCAATGAAGCAAGCCATCATGAGGCTGATAAAGAGAAAGCATTAGGTGGTTCCAAATCAACTGGTTGGCACGTTCTTAAAAAGAAAGAACACACTGGTGAGCTCAGTAGCGCCAAAAGGCCCAGAGGTGTGGTGGAGGACAGAAGAAACCCAACCCTGGTCAAGAAAAACCCCTTGTCAACAGTTGGCCAGATCAAGAACACTCTCCAGGAGGTAAAAGTCAACGATTAAGAGAAGAGTTCACCAGAGTGAATACAGAGGGTTCACCACAAGCTGTAAACCATTGGTGAGCCTCAAAAATAGGAATGCCAGATTAGAGTTTGACTGAAAATGCCTAAAAGACCCTGTGTAGTTCTGGAATAATATCCTGTGGGCAGATGAGACAAAGATCACCTTGTAGCAACTTGTCTGCAGAAAGGAAGGAACTGCTCAAGATCCAAGGCATACCAGCTCTTCAGTGAAGCATGGTGGTGGTAGTATCATGTTGTGAGCATGTGTGTCTGCCAGTGGAACTGGTTCTCTGATAGTTATTGATGATGTGATTGCTGACAAAAGTAGTAGGATGAATTCTGAGGTGTTTTGGGCAATATTATCTGCTCATATTCAGCTAAATGCTTCAGAACTCATTGGACGGTGCTTCACGATGCAGATGGACAATAACCCAAAGCATACTGAAAAAGCAACCAAAAAGTTTTTTAAGGCAAAGAAGTGGAATGTTCTGCAATGGCCAAGTCAATTACCTGACCTGAATCCAATTGATCTTGCATTTCATTTACTAAAGACAAAACTGAAGACGAAATGTCCCAAGAACAAGTAAGAACTGAAGACAGCAGCAGTAGAGGCCTGGCAGAGCTTCACCAGGGACCAAACCCAGCGTCTGGTGATGTCTGTGGGTTCCAGACTTCAGGCTGTCATTGATCACAAAGGATTTGCAACCAAATTTTTAAAGTGACATTATGCTTCTGTTCGTTTGGCCGATAACTTTTGGTCTCTTGAAAAGGTGGAGAGCACGTATAAAATGTGTTGTAATTCCTCCACTGTTCACCTGATATGGATGTACACTACCGTTCAAAAGTTTGGGGTCACCCAGACAATTTCATGTTTTCCACGAAAACTCAAACTTTTATTCATGTGCTAACATAACTGCACAAGGATTTTCTGATCATCAATTAGCCCTTCATCACCATTAGCTAACACAATGTAGCATTAGAACACAGGATTGATGGTTGCTGGAAATGTTCCTCTGTACCTCTATGTAGATATTCCATTAAAAATCAGCTGCTTCCAGCTAGAATAGTCATTTACCACATTAAAAATGTCTAGACTGTATTTCTGATTAATTAAATGTTGTCTTCATTGAAAATTATTTTTTTCTTTCTAAAATAAGGACATTTCTAAATGACCCCACACTTTTGAACGGTAATGTAAATACCTTCAAATTAAAAGTGAAAGTCTGTACTTAAAGCACATCTGGATTGTTTCATTTCAAATCCACTGTGGTGGTGTACAGAGCTGAAATGCTGCATATTGTGCCCAAATACTTATGGACCTGATAGTAGATAAGCAACTGTTTCAACAAACATTCCAAACCGGTTCCTGTCTGCACCTTCCAACAAAATGCAGCTGAACAGGTGCTGCTCAGCTCGAGGACAGCGAGTTTCCAGAGTACAAAAGCTAGCTGGAGCACACTGATGTATTCACAGCATTTTATTGTACAAACACACATTTCAATACTACTGTCTTCATCAGAGTCAATGGGGACAAAGATATGATGCAAACAGACATCTTCAACCCAACCCAGGTGTACAATCGTCATTGGATAGTTGGTTGAATTGGAGGTGCCATAGTCAATGTCGACACTGTGCCAAAAACACAGGAACAGATGTCTCCAATTGCAGTATTATAAGTAAAGACATTAATTTAACAATCTGCAATCTACAAATATGTCATGAAATAAAAGAAATAAATATAAGTTGCAGCCCTAGTTTGTGTGCACTTCAATAACTGCATGTAAAGAGTAGTTAGCTTCACAAGCTGCTAAAACAAACAATGCTTCAAGTCCATCTTCGTAAAAAGTAATTTTTTCCTTAGGGGGCTTTTAATTTAATGTTGTTTGGATGACAGTTGACAATTAAAAGAAGTGCGCATGTCAGAACTTTGATTGTACTTAATTAGGACAGCTCTGTAGCAAAAAACCCCAGAGGACAGAAGATATTAGCTGTCTGAAAATGGGCAACAGTTCAGTGTCAAGACATGAATCGATAAAAATCATGTCATCATCACAGTTATATTTTGTCCGCTGAACAGTTTCCCTCAAAGGCTTTGCATGAAGTGTTAAGTCTTCGCATGTTTAAATTAAAGGCTTCAGAAAATTTTACAGGTTTCAAATAGTGCTTGCTTACTTAGAAAAATATACAGTGCCGTTCAAAAGTTTGGTGTCACTTAGAAATGTCCTTATTTTTGAAAGAAAAGCATTTTTTTAAATGAAGAAAACATTAAATTAATCATAAATCCAGTCTAGACATTGTTAATGAGGTAAATGACTATTCTAGCTGGAAACGGCTGATTTTTAATGGAATATCTCCATAGGGGTACAGAGGAACATTTCCAGCAACCATCACTCCTGTGTTCTAATGCTACATTGTGTTAGCTAACGGTGTTGAAAGGCTAATTGATGATCAGCAAACACTTGTGCAATTACATTAGCACATGAATAAAAGTGTGAGTTTTCATGGAAAACATGAAATTGTCTGGGTGACCCCAAATTTTAAATGATTCATTCAATATGAACATTGCGTGACACAAGTGAAGTTCAGTCATCGGTCAATGTCAGTTTCCTTAATAACTGTTGTGTGTGAAACAATCTTTCTTTCTCATTTAGAGGTTTTGTAATCAGATTTCCTCAGTTTGTGTCACCATCTGAAGGGCTAATATTGCACAACGCAGGCCAAAGAGAGATTACAATGAGAGCAACATCACTTCAGCCTAACAGTATATTGTGGCAATAACTGCTACCAGAATTAGTAGTTTTTTTTTTATTTATGTTTCTGTCCAGTATTCAGTTTTTGTCAAGACTGCCAGATGAAAATTTGGCTTTTACATCTCCAGTTAATGTTTTTATTGTACTAATATTAGATACAAAGAATGTTAGACAGCACATCAACACAGTTATTTTATCAAAGATGCATGTGATAGAGAAGGACTGGAGGCTTCAAGTTCAGTCCAGACAGTTATTTTTTTTCTTTGGTGTGAAATGATTAGTTGTCCCGTTAATTTTGACTTTACTTCCTCACACTTCCTTTATTGTCTGTGTCAACTCTGATGCTGAAATAACTGTCCCTTCACGGCATTGCCTAAGGTGCTTCCTGCTTGCTGGAACTTTCATTGTGTAAAGTCGTGATTTCTCATGTGCTGCAATAGTAGTTCTGATTAACTCAGTGACCTCACAGCACTGTTGAGTCTTGTCAGTTCATGAATGCTTTACTTCATGCCAACAGGAAATTGACTGCCTTTCTATTGTTTTGTTTTTACCTCCCTCCCAGTTTGCTGCACATCTAGTCAAGGTGAATTTTCCACGGGTTTGTATCCTGGATGGAGGAATCAACAAGCTGAAGCCCACTGGACTCCTGACCGTCCCCTCCCCTCAGATCTAAACCTGTTTCTCAGCTTCACTGGAGCATAAGGGACAAGTGAAAAGACTGTTGAAGCGAAGAAGAGTTAAAGGGAAAAAAAGTCATCATTGTATTTGGAATTATTCTAATCAAACTGAAAAAATCCTCCTGTCAATGCTCTGATTTCATTATCATGCAAATTAGTTTTATTATTTTTTATGTCAAATGTTTCTTTTTTTTTTTACTAAAACAACTGCTATGTTCTGTGGAAGCTTTGAAATAAAAGCACAAATGTAATAAATGTGTGATAGACAATAAAAATATCAGTGATTTGTGCATTTGGTGATTTCATAAGTCCTGTTTCCATTTACAATGTTGAAAAGTCACAGTATAATGATAATAATAATAACTCTTTATATAGCACCCTTAAGAACAGCGTTCACAAGGTGTTTTTACAGTCAAAACATGCAACACAGACACATCATTGCCAAAATCTAATCACTTGGTCCTTGTGTCATTTCTGACCTTCCCTGAAAATTTCCTCCAAATCCATTAGTCCGTTTTTGAGTAATGTTGTGCACAGAATAACAAACAAACGTACACATCGACACATAACTCCGTGGCGGAGTAATTAAAGAATTAGAGATGACATCACACCAAAGAACCAGACAATTACAATTCAAATAAAACGAGAAAACATAAAATAAGGCATAATAAAAAAATAGAAGACTAAAACTAATTAAAGCTAAAAGTAAACTTCGCATAAAAGCAAGTCTATAAAAATAGGTTTTAAGAAGTGATTTAAAAGAAGTTACTGACTCAAGCAGGCATTATCTCTACTTTCTTCTATATGTACTGTATTTGCAGTGCTGTCTATTTTTGTTTCTCATGCATTTTAGACTTGAAGCTCCAATTATGTAGGTGAATGTGTTGTTTGTGATTTTTTTGGTTTTGTTGTTCATTTAAATGGTCTCACATTTAACTGGAAATGCAGCTGTACTGGATGAACTCTTCTTGTTTTCGGACTTGAGTGTTTTGCACTGTCTTCCTTTTTTTTTCAGGTGCAGTAGTTGTTTGTACATGCCCAACATTCCTTCTGACTATAGCTGCTGACTGGACACTCCCACCAAACTGTATGTATAAGAAGAAAAATCAGTGGTGATAACTGGACGCTTCTTCAAAGGAACTTCCCCTTATTGGCAGAGGTAGGACAGATGTTTGATTTCAATAAGCAATGATTTGACTGCAATGAATCATTCAGTATTATTTGTTATATCTTTTGCCATTGTTATTTAATGTTGTTGCACACCTCGGTTCATCTGACAATCACAGAATGGTTATTGTAATATTCTCTCCTCACTAGCATTCCAGACTTTGAAGATTGAAAATGGTGGAATATATAGTGACTGTACACACTGGCTTTCTTGCCAGTGGCAGCACTATAAACAATATCAACATTAAGCTGGTGGGCACAGATGGAGAGAGCGACCACACATGACTCAAGCCCTGGAAAGGAGCTTTAACCTTCGTGAAGGGACTAGTAAGTTCAGAATATGCATCTGCATGTTTAAATCTATCACATGCTTCCTCAGCTTTGCACAGATTGTCTCAATGACTCGTGTAGCAACAGGAAATGTGCATCAAGTGTTCCCAAAAGCTCATCATTCAATCAGGACCATCGTATTGCAGCATTTTTATTTGTTCCAACTGATTACAAACACACTTGATCTTGATTTCTTACAGTTTTTTAGAGTTCTTGTATTCTGTCATTGTTCTAGAGCTTTTACGTGTCCTGCCCCACCTCCCTTGGAAAGCTGGTGCTGATCGAACTAGACAAACAACGTCTCCCTCTGTTCCCAGACGATGCTTGGTTCCCTGCCAAGGTAGAAGTGAAATCCCCTGAAGGAGAAACCTACAACTTTCCCATCTACCGCTGGATCACTGACAACGAAGTGCACCAATTCAGGGAGGGAACAGGTTTGTGGAGACTTGTAATATTCTGTGCACTGACTACAGAAGATATGAAACAAAAACAGGCTCTGCAAACTAGACTGAGGAGTCTCAAGCAACTTCATCCCATCATACAGTATTAGTCAACAGTTCTAAACCTGGTTCTTTTGTTTTTCCTTTAAAGCTCTGAGAGTCTTTGACGACACCCATCATCTTGGCAGGTACAGTCGACAGCAGGAGCTGAAGCAGCGTGAGGAAGAGTATCGGTGAGAGCTCAGAGTTTGCACACATTTTAGTAAATACGCAACTCAAACCTAACAGACCTCCTCTACCATCAGTTGAATATGGATTCATGATGCATCATGATAAATGAACCACAATTTAACATTGTTCCATCTGCCAGGATTTATTAAAATCTATCAAACCACAAACTGCAGATACATTCAAATCCATTGTCACCACTCTGCTCTTCTTTATTTTTCCTAGCTGGGATGCGTATATGGAGGGAATACCCCACGGCATTAAGGCAGAAGACCTTTCTTCACTGCCTTGTGAGGTCCGATTCTCCTTCACCAAGGAAACAGAGTTTGCCTTCACAGCATCCATAGGGTGAAGGCCTCATCTGTCTGCTTATTTATAGATAGATATTGAAATAAGTAGATGTTTTAATATCTACTTATTGAAATTAGCTACAGCACCATAATGAACTTGCTTTGTTTTTTCTTTCTAGAATGACAGAGCTAGAGCTGAAAGGACTGTCAGCTTCTGAGGAGCCATGGACTAATGTTGATGACATCAGTCAGGTGTTTTACAACAAATGGACTCCCATATCAGGTACTGTAGTATCATATTAATAGATTGCTTCATACAATGTGTACAGTAGCATGCATTCAACTACCTCCTACAAAAATATGGCAGTTTTTAGTCCCCGGTCTTTTTGCCTGGAGTTTGCATGTTCTCCCTGTGCCTGTACGGGTTTTCTCCAGGTTCTCTAGCTTCCTCCCACAGTCCAAAAACGTGCTGAGGTTAATCGGTAACTCTAAACTGTCCGTAGGTGTGAATGTGAGTCTGATTGTTTGTCTCTATGTGTAACCCTGTGATAGACTGGTGACCTGGCCAGGTGTCCCCTGCCTTCGCCCGAGTCAGCTGGGATAGACTCCAGCCCCCACCGTGACCCTAATGAGAATTAAGTGGTGTATAGGTAATGGATGGATGGATGGAAAAATGCCATAGTATACTATGTCGAAAAAAAAATGGGATTTTTCAACATGTTGTAAAAATGTGTCATATGATGAAATAATGTAAAGTAGGATGTGAAAAACACTCCGGGAAGGTTTTCTTTGAAAAATAAATCATCATGAATTTTGGCGCAAAAAAATGTCATATTATACTATGTCGAAAAAAAAAATGCGATTTTTCAACATGTTGTAAAAATGTGCCATATGATGAAATAATGTAAAGTAGGACGTGAAAAACACTCCAGAAAGGTTTTCTTTGAAAAAAAAAATCCTCATGAACTTTGGCGCAAGAAAAACGCCATAGTATACTATGTCGAAAAAAAATGCGATTTTTCAACATGTTGTAAAAATGTGCCATATGAGGAAATAATGTAAAGGAGGCCGTGAAAAACACTCCAGAAAGGTTTTCTTTGAAAAAAAAAACATCACGAATTTTGGCCCAAAAAAACGCCATAGTATACTATGTCGAAAAAAAAGTGAGATTTTTCAACATGTTGTAAAAATGTGCCATATGATGAAATAATGTAAAGCAGGCTGTGAAAAACACTCCGGAAAGGTTTTCTTTAAAAAAATAATTATCATGAATTTTGGCACAAAAACAGGAATTCTTAGAGGCGAAGATCGATCAGCTCTACAACAGCATCTACAGCAGCATCTCCATGTGAAAGCCAGCAAACCTCATTTTCCTCCAAGCATCCCGACTCTACGAACTGCTTCGACCAGCGACCTGCAGTGGGACAAAGACGTGTCACCTGAGGCTTAACATGCTTTTGAGAAGCAAACCAAAACTGGCGCAACTGTAGAGGATTTGAAATGCCTAGATAAAAACAAATTAAAGCAAGAAAATGAAATACAATGCACATTGTCACATGTATTTCCTTTTGGTTCGTGCATTTAATCCGTTGAAAGCGTACATTAAAAGGATAGTTTTACCTTAGCTGACATTTAAGTGACACTCTACATTATTATTTGACTCCAAACATTTACTGGACTGATTTAAATATTAAAATCACTCCTTTCTAATCCTCTGCTGTATGTTCAAACCTGAGGCCTTAAATAGAAACACACAAGTATCTGTTTGAAGGAACTTCTGCAGAGTTCTGGTTCCAGAACATGATGATAGAATTATAGACAAACTTTAACAAAAGCTGCCTGAGAGTTTACAGGTTTTTGTTTCATTTCTTCAGTAATTTAATGAGAGTTATGAGCAAAAATCAAGTGTTCATTTGATGAACTTCATTTCCTAAAACATCCAGAATTGGAGCTCATATCTTTGGCAGCTGTAAAGTTTCTGCGCCTTCAAAATTCACAACACAATGAACGAATTCCTAAAACACTCTCAATGCTGGAGAGCGTTTGTGATGCTGAAGGAGTGACCAGTTTTTCTGTTTCTTCTCTGGAGATGCACAATGAGGGACGTCTGCAGAGACTGAGAAAGAGTCTCACCACATCCTGACATGAGGAAAAAGACTTTATTGAAGACTACAATGAGAAAAACTATCAGACAGCAGACGTCATGCATTCAAGGTGAGCTCTGAACATATGATCTGGAACAGGAATTCAATAATGGCAGCATGAGCTTCATTTCAGTCTGTAGCTGCTGAATTCATGGATGAATCATCTGGCACTAGAGAAGAAGACCATCAAACATCCACATCAGCTGATGGAGGTCCAAGAGTCTCACCAAACAACCAACCTACAGAGTGAAGACCTCAAATCTGATTGGACGGCCTCCTATTCAGCCACATGTGAACAAATGCCTCTAAGTTGGTTTGTTTTCTAAAATAACATGACATGTTCAGGTGTTCTTTGTGTGAAAACTCAGAGATTTCAGGTATCAGAAGGTGGTTTTCAACTTTCTTTGTTAACTTTCTGCTTCAACTTTAAACTAAATTTCCTTCACTAACCCAGCCCTCTGGACTTCCAGTAGGCTGTGTTCCTATTGGCTGTCCAGGTGGCTGCTTGGTGTTATCAGGAACACCTGAGCAGCTCAGTGTCTTCCTGCTTTATTTAGCTGCAGACAAACATTTCCTCTGCTTGTCTTCACCACTGAACTGGGTTTGGCTCCTTGCTTTAGTTTGTTCTTTAGGTGTTGGCTTGCAGCTTCCAGCAGTAAAATCGTCTTTAATGTGTTTCTTGGCGTGTTTCAGGGCTTTGTACTGGATAGTTGTCTTGGTAAATGTGGTTCTGTAGCCACAGTTAGCACATGGTGCTAATGTTTGCAGTGATTAGTGGATTTGGTGCAGCTGAGTTGTGTCTTTATCTTGGCTGTAGTGAGTCTTTAGAGGTTTTTGGTCAGACACATTCTGTATTCTTGTTTGTGAACCAACGTTGGTTGTCCAGAAGGTAAGAGTTCCTGTCCTGATTCTCTGTTCTCAGAGGTTCTCTGGTAGGCAGCAGGAAACTTTAGCATTTGGGTTGTGTTAGTTTGGTTTTTGTACGGTTTCATTTGGACGACTATCTTGAGGCCCCTCCATGTGGTTTAGTGAGGTTTTCTGCAACAGTTCTACAAAGCAACCTGCAGCACAAGAGACTTTGAGAGTTTTTAGGAAGTTCTGGAGACCAGACTTTAGAGCAGCAGAAACATTTGTCAGCAGTTTGAGCAGGAGAAGGTGAGCTTCAGAGTAGAAATGAGATGGAAACCTTCTTGACCCGTGTGGTGAGGTCCTGTACCAAGAGTTTGAGCAGGTTGTGAAGAGTCTGTAGTTCTTTGGTCTGAAAGCACAAGAAGAGTCAACTGATTAAAGGAGAAAACAGGAGATATTGTTGGTTCTTCTGTCGCTCTGCAGTTTCCTTAGACTGAATATCAAGTTTATATTTTAAATGATTTCCCATGTGAGCCCAAGAAGACTTCAATAAACTCTCTCCATCCCCTGGACACAACATATTTTGTTACCATGTTAAATCTTTTTTGAAATGTTTTTGCATTTTAATCATAGTTTTAGTATAGTTTTTTTTCTCTTTGCTTGTTTAGTTGTGTCATCTGTGTGAAAGGTGCTAAACAAATAAAGTTGAATTGATAAACTGAATAATTGACTAACTCATGATTCTGACAACAGAAGTATTTTCGTTGTGATTTAAGGGTTTATTTCAGTTTTAAGGTTGGGGTTAAAATCTTGACAGAAAAAGAAGATTAAAGAAATAAACTACATAACAAAAAGCAATTAAATCAAAGGAAAAAATTTAATACAATAAAACTTTTAAAAAGTTTTATTATTTAAAAGTATTTTTTTAAATGTGTAATTATGGAAAATATTTTATCTGTAATTTTTAATATTTGTATTTTAAAAATTTTGTTTAATTTCATAATAACATGTATCTTGTTTAATTATCTAATTCAATATTTTGTCTGTTTAATATAGTTAAACATTAAATACAATTAAATGATATTAAACAGACAAAATATTGAATTAGATAATTAAACAAGATACAATACATGTCATTATGAAATTAAACAAAATTTTTAAAATACAAATATTAAAAATTACAGATAAAATATTTTCCATAATTACACATTTAAAAAATACTTTTAAACAAGGAGAATATTAAACATTTAAAAATAATGCAAAACATTTAATTACATTATTAAACCTTTAAAAAGACAAAACATTGAATTAAAAAATTAAATGTTTAATTAGAAAGAAAATTACATGTTAAAGACAATAAAACTTCAAATAGGAATTAAACAGAAAATACAATGAATCATTAAAAAAGAAAATTAAACATTAAAAGGTGGTCAAACATTTAAAAAGAAAAACCTTAAAGATTTAATCGAAAAATTAAACACTGGGAAAGAAAAGGAAATTTTTCAAACAAGCCGATAAAACATTTGAAAAAACAACAATTAAACATTAAAAAGACAAAACATTTGGAAATCAAATCAGACATTAGAAAAGAATAAAAGGTGAGAAAAGAGCAAAACTAAACATTTAAGAAGAATCAAACTAAAGACAAAACATTTGAAAAGACACCAGTTAGACTTTAGAAGATCAAATTAAACAGAAGAGACAATAAAACAATCAAAAAGAGCAAAAACAGATAAAGATCTGAAAGCGTTTTCTAGTCTGAAACGAAAACATCAAGTTGTTTCTCCAAACATTTCCTCTTTCTATGTTCTTGGTTTGATTGTGGATAGATTTACTAAGAACTCATTTCAGAAAACTGCTTTCCAGATAAAGTCTACTAGTAGTTGAAGGCATTTATCAAACTAATGTTACCTTCTGATCTCCACAAACTTTACTGTTCAGTGAAGAGAATCAAAGTTTGTTGAGGATTTCTAAAAAAACCCACAGGTGAAGGTCTGAGAAGAACTCAGATGGATGGTCTAAATGTGAAATCAAGACTCATGGTCACAAGTTTTAAGGCTTCTGTTAACCAGAAAGTTCAAACTAACAGAGAAGTACTGAGAAACTTTTAAAATTTCAGTCCTCAGACTGTCTGAAGGTTCAACCTAACAGAGAACTACTGAAGAACTTTTAAGATTTCAGTCCTCAGACAGTCTGAAGGTTCAAACTAACAGAGAAGTACTGAGAAACTTTTAAAACTTCAGTCCTGAGACTGTCTAAAGGTTCAAACTAACAGAGAACTACTCAGGAACTTAGAGGATTTCAGTCCTTGGACTGTCTGAAAGTTAAATCTAACAAAGATCTACTGTGGGACTTAGAAAATTTCAGCCCTCAGACTGTGTGAAAGCTCAGGTCCTGAGGACTCGGGAGGTCTCGAGTCTTTGGAAAGTCTTGGAACTGAGGGTTCCACCCTCCCGCTCAAAGGCTGAAGTCCAACCTCCTGAGAAAAACGGTCGAGTCGAGACTCGAGTTAAAAAAAAACTCGAAAACGACAAAAAATAGATGATAAATGCGCAAAAAAAAGAAGAATTTGTATCTGAGCGAATAGCTCAGGGGGATAAGAAGAGAGACTCCCAAGCGGAGGGTCGCAGGTTCAAGACCCGCCACCGGCAGTTTTCTTTGTTTGTCTTTGTCAGGATTTTGATAAAATTTAAGAAGTGTCTGGTCTTGAACCAGCGACCTGCAGCTCCATAGGCAAATCCTTAACTCACTGAGCTACAGATCAGATGAAAAGAAATAATTTCGTCGTCCCTTTGGCATCGTAGTTCCTGAAGTCACCACATGGGTGGAGCCAAGGCGGAGTCTGGGTGGAGTCAGGGCGGAGAGTAGGCGGGGAGGTGGGTGGCGGCCTCCCCCCTCTACTCCCCCACCTCCCCCCACCACCCACCACACCTTCCCCCGCCCGACGAGTTCTTCGAGTCACCACGAGTTCTTCGAGTCTCGACAGGTTTTCCCGAGATTCTGGAGTTTCCACGAGGTTGGAGGCAGAACAAGTTGTCATGAAGAGGTGTTGAAGTTGGCCAGGATGGACTGACTTTTTACAGCGACTAGAAGCAAGATTAGTCTCTTAAAAACCAAATAATAAATTGGATTAGTCAAGAGCTTTAAATTTCTTACTTTGTCATATTTTAAATATGACAAAAAAATGTAAATATAAAGCATTTTGAGACAATTTGACCTGTAATTGGCGTTATATAAATAAAATTGAATTAAAATTCTATGTATCTTGTAATGTTGGAACAATTCCGCCATATATGTTGGTAAACATATTTTCTTTGTCCATTAATCTGTTGATTGTTTTCTCCAGTAATTCATTTCTTGTTTCGGTTTATAAAATGTATACCCAAATATATTCAGTTTACTGTCATAAAAAAACAAAAAGATTCATGATGCAGGAATCAGGCAGTTTTTCACTTTTTAATCTTAGTTTAGTCAGAAAGATAGTTGATAATGTGTGAATTGTTGCAGCTTGTGAGCCGTAAAAGGTTTTAATCTTTTGGGCTGATTGTCAGAAAACATTTAGAAACAAACATCAACAAAACACTCAAAGATTTGAACATCATTTGCATGACAATGTCTAATTAAAGGACATTTATTTCCAATGTAAATGTGTGATATTCATCCTCTGGAGCTTTCTCTTCACATCGTCTTCCACCTGGACTGGTTTGGTCGGGAGCATGTGCAACAAACATTTGAAAAACTGCACTTTAACATCAATGAATGACACTGAAGTTTAATCTCTACATAAATGAGACTGAGTCTGGATGTGCTGCTCTGTCATTAACTCCTAAGTTTAGGGAAAGTTCAAACAAAAGAGGACAGTTCAGATAAGACTTGAGAATGAGCTTATTTTGAACAAACATCTCAGACTTTCTGAGCTTCAGCACCTCTAGCAAGATATTTTAACAACAAGTAACTCAAGAGATCCAGAAGTTGGAGAGAGTTAGCTTTAGCTGAGCCAAAGAACATGTGGGACGCTAACCTAGCAAACATTTCACACTTTTCTCTGTGAATTCTGAGAAATAATTTACTATTTAAAGACAGAGCTACACATCTTAACTCAGTCTCATTAAAACAGACTCTAATTCAGTGTCATCCATCCATATTAAAGTGCAGTTACCCAAAATGTTTGTTGCATGAGCTCCAACAAAACCTGTCCAGGTAGAAGGCCACTTTGACAAACAGGAAGTGGACGATTCCAAGCAGATTTATAGAAGGGGGAACCGGACTGTACTAAGTGTGGTCGAGTATCGAGGGGTGTTTTGTGGGTTTTTCAGGCTGATGATTATTAGTGGATTTGGAGTAGACATTTATTTGCAGTAAATGAAAGTATTTAAAATCTTGGGGTTAAACTTAGAAGAACACAAACTCTAACAGAAAACTTTGTTGATACATTTTTGTTTTGTTTACAGATGTTAAAGAAAACCTTACCATAGTGTTTTTCACGGCCTCCTTTACATTATTTCATCATATGGCACGTTTTTACAACATGTTTGAAAAATCTCATTTTTTTCGACACAGTATAGTCAGGCTTTTTTTTTGCGCCAAAATTCATGATGATCTTTTTCTCATAGAAAACCTTTCTGGAGTGTTTTTCACGGCCTCCTTTACATTATTTCATCATATGGCACGTTTTTACAAGATGTTTGAAAAATCTCATTTTTTTCGACATAGTATAGTAAGGCGTTTTTTTTTGCGGCAAAATGCATGATGATTTGTTTTTCAAAGAAAACCTTTCTGGAGTGTTTTTCACGGCCTCCTTTACACAAAAAAACAATACTGCAAAACGGAGATTCCCTTTTTCTTCACCAAAGTCCACATTGGTCCTTTTGTTTTTGAAATGGCCGACCCAGATGGACAAAAAAGTAGCTGACATTTAGATCAATCTATGCTAAATCCTGAATGGTTAGAGAAGAGTGAGCAGCCAAAGAGAACTCTTCAAAAACTAATCTGAAAATGTAACAGCGATGACTCCTTGTGAACATCCAAAATGTTCCTTGCTTGTTTTTTTCACTGCCTCTATATACATTCACACACACGATTCATTATTATCATTAATTATTATTATATACTACTCTGTTTGAAACATTCAAAAGAATCACTATTGTCATTATTGCTGTGACCAGTAATCGTGGAGCTCCAGTTGGTCCGAACCGCAACAGCAAATCTGAAAGAATATGACGTCTCCAGAGCAGGACAGGACTTCAGGTATTAATAAAGACTGTACAGCAGCATCTCCATGTGAAAGCCGGTGAACCTCATTTTCCTCCAAGCATCCCGACTCTACGAACTGCTTCCACCAATGACCTGCAGTGGGACAAAGACGTGTCACCTGAGGCTTAACATGCTTTTGAGAAGCAAACCAAAACTGGCCCAACTGTAGAGGATTTGAAATGCCTAGATAAAAACAAATTAAAGCAAGAAAATGAAATACAATGAACGTTGTCATATGTATTTCCTTTTGGTTTGTGCATTTAATCCATTGAAAGGGTACGTTGACAGGATAATTATTTATTTTTTAATCTTATTTTTAATCTATGTCAAAAAAATATATGATTTTTCAAGATGTTGTAAAAACGTGTCATATGATGAAATACTGTAAAGGAGGCCGTGAAAAACACTCCAGAAAGGGTTTCTTTTAAAAAAAAAATCATCATGAATTTTGCCACAAAAAAAACGCCTTACTATACTATGTCGAAAATAATGAGATTTTTCAAACATCTTGAAAAAAGTGCCATATGATGAAATAATGTAAAAGAGGCCATGAAAAACACTCCAGAAAGGTTTTCTATGAAAAAAAAAATCATGAATTTTGGCGCAAAAAAAAAGCCTTACTATACTATGTCGAAAAAAAATGAGATTTTTCAAACATGTTGTAAAAACGTGCCATATGATGAAATAATGTAAAGGAGGCCGTGAAAAACACTCCAGAAAGGGTTTTCCTTGAAAAAAAAAAATCATCATGAAATTTGCCACAAAAAAAACGCCTTACTATACTATGTCGAAAAAAATGAGATTTTTCAAACATCTTGTAAAAATGTGCCATATGATGAAATAATGTAAAGGAGGCCGTGAAAAACACTTCAGAAAGGTTTTCTTTGAAAAAAAAATCATCATGAATTTTGCCGCAAAAAAAAGCCTTACTATACTATGTCGAAAAAAAATTAGATTTTTCAAAGATGTTGTAAAAACGTGCCATATGATGAAATAATGTAAAAGAGGCCGTGAAACACACTCCAGAAAGGTTTTCTTTGAAAAAAAAAAAACATGAATTTTGGCGCAAAAAAAATACCTTCCTATACTATGTCGAAAAAAAATGAGGTTTTTCAAACATGTTGTAAAATCGTGCCATATCATGAAATAATGTAAAGGAGGCCGTGAAAAACACTCCAGAAAGGTTTTCTTTGAAAAAAAAAATCATCATGAATTTTGCCGAAAAAAAAAAGCCTTACTATACTATGTCGAAAAAAATGAGATTTTTCAAACATCTTGTAAAAACGTGCCATGTGATGAAATAATGTAAAAGAGGCCGTGAAAAACACTTCAGAAAGGTTTTCTTTGAAAAAAAAATCATCATGACTTTTGCCGCAAAAAAAAAGCCATACTATACTATGTCGAAAAAAAATGAGATTTTTCAAACATGTTGTAAAAATGTGCCATATGATGAAATAATGTAAGGGAGGCTGTGAAAAACACTGCAGAAAGGTTTTCTTTGAAAAAAAAATCATCATGAATTTTGGCGCAAAAAAAACGCCTTACTATACTATGTCAAAAAAAAATGAGATTTTTCAAACATGTTGTAAAAACGTGCCATATGATGAAATAATGTAAAAGAGGCCGTGAAAAACACTCCAGAAAGGTTTTCTTTGAAAAAAAAAATCATCATGAATTTTGGCGCAAAAAAAACGCCTTACTATACTATGTCGAAAAAAAATGAGATTTTTCAAACATGTTGTAAAAACGTGCCATATGATGAAATAATGTAAAAGAGGCCGTGAAAAACACTCCAGAAAGGTTTTCTTTGAAAAAAAAATCATCATGAATTTTGACGCAAAAAAAAGCCTTACTATACTATGTCGAAAAAAAATTAGATTTTTCAAACATGTTGTAAAAATGTGCCATATGATGAAATAATGTAAAGGAGGCCGTGAAAAACACTCCAGAAAGGTTTTCTTTGAAAAAAAAAATCATCATGAATTTTGGCGCAAAAAAAACGCCTTACTATACTATGTCGAAAAAAAATGAGATTTTTCAAACATGTTGTAAAAACGTGCCATATGATGAAATAATGTAAAAGAGGCCGTGAAAAACACTCCAGAAAGGTTTTCTTTGAAAAAAAAATCATCATGAATTTTGACGCAAAAAAAGCCTTACTATACTATGTCGAAAAAAAATTAGATTTTTCAAACATGTTGTAAAAATGTGCCATATGATGAAATAATGTAAAGGAGGCCGTGAAAAACACTCCAGAAAGGTTTTCTTTGAAAAAAAAAATCATCGTGAATTTTGCCGCAAAAAAAAACGCCTTACTATACTATGTCGAAAAAAAATGAGATTTTTCAAACATGTTGTAAAAACGTGCCATATAATGAAATAATGCAAAGGAGGCCGTGAAAAACACTCCAGAAAGGTTTTCTTTGAAAAAAAAATCATCGTGAATTTTGGCGCAAAAAAAAAGCCTTACTATACTATGTCGAAAAAAAATGAGATTTTTCAAACATGTTGTAAAAATGTGCCATATGATGAAATAATGTAAAGGAGGTCGTGAAAAACACTCCAGAAAGGTTTTCTTTGAAAAAAAAATCATCATGAATTTTGGCGCAAAAAAAACGCCTTACTATACTATGTCGAAAAAAAATGAGATTTTTCAAACATGTTGTAAAAACGTGCCATATGATGAAATAATGTAAAAGAGGCCGTGAAAAACACTCCAGGAAGGTTTTCTTTGAAAAAAAAATCATCGTGAATTTTGCCGCAAAAAAAAAGCCTTACTATACTATGTCGAAAAAAAATGAGATTTTTCAAACATGTTGTAAAAACGTGCCATATGATGAAATAATGTAAAAGAGGGCGTGAAAAACACTCCAGGAAGGTTTTCTTTGAAAAAAAAATCATCATGAATTTTGCCGCAAAAAAAACGCCTTACTATACTATGTCGAAAAAAAATGAGATTTTTCAAACATGTTGTAAAAACGTGCCATATGATGAAATAATGTAAAGGAGGCCGTGAAAAACACTCCAGAAAGGTTTTCTTTGAAAAAAAAATCATCGTGAATTTTGGCACAAAAAAAAGCCTTACTATACTATGTCGAAAAAAAATGAGATTTTTCAAACATGTTGTAAAAACGTGCCATATGATGAAATAATGTAAAGGAGGCCGTGAAAAACACTCCAGAAAGGTTTTCTTTGAAAAAAAAAATCATCATGAATTTTGGCGCAAAAAAAACGCCTTACTATACTATGTCGAAAAAAAATGAGATTTTTCAAACATGTTGTAAAAACGTGCCATATGATGAAATAATGTAAAGGAGGCCGTGAAAAACACTCCAGAAAGGTTTTCTTTGAAAAAAAAATCATCATGAATTTTGACGCAAAAAAAAGCCTTACTATACTATGTCGAAAAAAAATGAGATTTTTCAAACATGTTGTAAAAATGTGCCATATGATGAAATAATGTAAAGGAGGCCGTGAAAAACACTCCAGAAAGGTTTTCTTTGAAAAAAAAAATCATCATGAATTTTGCCGCAAAAAAAACGCCTTACTATACTATGTCGAAAAAAAATGAGATTTTTCAAACATGTTGTAAAAACGTGCCATATGATGAAATAATGTAAAGGAGGCCGTGAAAAACACTCCAGAAAGGTTTTCTTTGAAAAAAAAATCATCATGAATTTTGGCGCAAAAAAAAAGCCTTACTATACTATGTCGAAAAAAAATTAGATTTTTCAAACATGTTGTAAAAACGTGCCATATGATGAAATAATGTAAAGGAGGCCGTGAAAAACACTCCAGAAAGGTTTTCCTTTGAAAAAAAATCATCATGAATTTTGCCGCAAAAAAAAAGCCTTACTATACTATGTCGAAAAAAAAATGAGATTTTTCAAACATGTTGTAAAAATGTGCCATATGATGAAATAATGTAAAGGAGGCCGTGAAAAACACTCCAGAAAGGTTTTCTTTGAAAAAAAAATCATCGTGAATTTTGGCGCAAAAAAAAGCCTTACTATACTATGTCGAAAAAAAATGAGATTTTTCAAACATGTTGTAAAAACGTGCCATATGATGAAATAGTGTAAAAGAGGCCGTGAAAAATACTCCAGGAAGGTTTTCTTTGAAAAAAAATCATCGTGAATTTTGCCGCAAAAAAAAAGCCTTACTATACTATGTCGAAAAAAAATGAGATTTTTCAAACATGTTGTAAAAATGTGCCATATGATGAAATAATGTAAAGGAGGCCTGTGAAAAACACTCCAGAAAGGTTTTCTTTGAAAAAAAAATCATCGTGAATTTTGGCGCAAAAAAAAGCCTTACTATACTATGTCGAAAAAAAATGAGATTTTTCAAACATGTTGTAAAAACGTGCCATATGATGAAATAATGTAAAAGAGGCCGTGAAAAACACTCCAGAAAGGTTTTCTTTGAAAAAAAAAATCATCATGAATTTTGGCGCAAAAAAAACGCCTTACTATACTATGTCGAAAAAAAATGAGATTTTTCAAACATGTTGTAAAAACGTGCCATATGATGAAATAATGTAAAGGAGGCCGTGAAAAACACTCAGAAAGGTTTTCTTTGAAAAAAAAATCATCATGAATTTTGACGCAAAAAAAAGCCTTACTATACTATGTCGAAAAAAAATGAGATTTTTCAAACATGTTGTAAACATGTGCCATATGATGAAATAATGTAAAGGAGGCCGTGAAAAACACTCCAGAAAGGTTTTCTTTGAAAAAAAAATCATCGTGAATTTTGCCGCAAAAAAAACGCCTTACTATACTATGTCGAAAAAAAATGAGATTTTTCAAACATGTTGTAAAAACGTGCCATATAATGAAATAATGTAAAGGAGGCCGTGAAAAACACTCCAGAAAGGTTTTCTTTGAAAAAAAAATCATCGTGAATTTTGGCGCAAAAAAAAGCCTTACTATACTATGTCGAAAAAAAATTAGATTTTTCAAACGTTGTAAAAACGTGCCATATGATGAAATAATGTAAAGGAGGCCGTGAAAAACACTCCAGAAAGGTTTCCTTTGAAAAAAAATCATCATGACTTTTGCCGCAAAAAAAAAGCCTTACTATACTATGTCGAAAAAAAATGAGATTTTTCAAACATGTTGTAAAAATGTGCCATATGATGAAATAATGTAACGGAGGCTGTGAAAAACACTCCGGAAAGGTTTTCTTTGAAAAAAAAATCATCGTGAATTTTGGCGCAAAAAAAAGCCTTACTATACTATGTCGAAAAAAAATGAGATTTTTCAAACATGTTGTAAAAACGTGCCATATGATGAAATAGTGTAAAAGAGGCCGTGAAAAATACTCCAGGAAGGTTTTCTTTGAAAAAAAAATCATCGTGAATTTTGCCGCAAAAAAAAAGCCTTACTATACTATGTCGAAAAAAAATGAGATTTTTCAAACATGTTGTAAAAACGTGCCATATGATGAAATAATGTAAAAGAGGCCGTGAAAAACACTCAGAAAGGTTTTCTTTGAAAAAAAAATCATCATGAATTTTGGCGCAAAAAAAACGCCTTACTATACTATGTCGAAAAAAAATGCGATTTTTCAAACATGTTGTAAAAACGTGCCATATGATGAAATAATGTAAAGGAGGTCGTGAAAAACACTCCAGAAAGGTTTTCTTTGAAAAAAAAATCATCATGAATTTTGGCGCAAAAAAAACGCCTTACTATACTATGTCGAAAAAAAATGAGATTTTTCAAACATGTTGTAAAAACGTGCCATATGATGAAATAATGTAAAGGAGGCCGTGAAAAACACTCCAGAAAGGTTTTCTTTGAAAAAAAAATCATCGTGAATTTTGCCGCAAAAAAAAGCCTTACTATACTATGTCGAAAAAAAAATGAGATTTTTCAAACATGTTGTAAAAACGTGCCATATGATGAAATAATGTAAAGGAGGCCGTGAAAAACACTCCAGAAAGGTTTTCTTTGAAAAAAAAATCATCATGAATTTTGGCGCAAAAAAAACGCCTTACTATACTATGTCGAAAAAAAATGCGATTTTTCAAACATGTTGTAAAAACGTGCCATATGATGAAATAATGTAAAGGAGGCCGTGAAAAACACTCCAGAAAGGTTTTCTTTGAAAAAAAAATCATCATGAATTTTGGCGCAAAAAAAACGCCTTACTATACTATGTCGAAAAAAAATGAGATTTTTCAAACATGTTGTAAAAACGTGCCATATGATGAAATAATGTAAAGGAGGCTGTGAAAAACACTCCAGAAAGGTTTTCTTTGAAAAAAAAATCATCATGAATTTTGGCGCAAAAAAAAGCCTTACTATACTATGTCGAAAAAAAATGAGATTTTTCAAACATGTTGTAAAAACGTGCCATATGATGAAATAATGTAAAGGAGGCCGTGAAAAACACTCCAGAAGGTTTTCTTTGAAAAAAAAATCATCATGAATTTTGGCGCAAAAAAAACGCCTTACTATACTATGTCGAAAAAAAATGAGATTTTTC